>NC_090704.1:34738311-35039144 GCF_040954835.1 Lepisosteus oculatus
ATTTTCAACATTCAGTAAAGTAATAAAACCTTTGCAATTTCTGATGTAGAGCTCAGCTGTGGGGACTTGCATTTAAGAAATACCACAGATCTAACTGGCAATAGGTTCAAAATTTGCTGACAGCATACTGCAACATTAAGAGAAAGATTACAAAAGGGTTTTAGCATTTCTTTGTTGACAGCAGGCACAATGGGTAATGTTCTACACTTTATTTTGTCAGGATTTCAAATACTTAAATCATGACAATTCCACTTAAAAATGTACTTTACTCCAGGAAAGAAGATTTTGCATTCATCTTCATTTTCAAGCATTGCTAGCTTGCTTGGGACAAACCTGTTACACCCCGAAATAGCTCTGATTGCTTTTCTGGAAACTCTTTTCAGGGCAGAAGATGTTTTTGTAGCAGCCAATGTTCACTGAAACATGCCATAATTTTCTAAAAGGCATGGATGTGCATTTTAAGTTTTTAAATTAGCCTCCTTCACTACTATCAGAAAATTGATGAGTCACCACTAATGTCTAGGTTCCTTTCATACAATGCCTCTGTTAATTTATCCCTCCCACTCGATATTTATAAGGTACGTTCTTGTCACCTTACATATAACACTTACAACACTTTCCATTTATTTTCATTAAATTGTATTTGCCATGTATCTACCCAGTTCCCATACAGAGCAAATCATTTTCGTAAGTTATTTTACATATTTGGAGTCCATAAACAATTCAGGCTTGTACTTACAGGAAATTTTGTCACAAGCTACATATTTCAAACTCAGGCCGTTTCACTTCAATCAATTCAATCCATTTTCTATTTTAATATCTAAAAAAATAGACTGAATAATATTGGTTTAGATCCAGTAATGGGGATCTGGGGTAGTGTATCTGACAAAGATCAATTGCCATGATTGTAGTCCCCCCCCCTTAAAGGCGCTCCGGCTCATGCACTGCTGACCTGATTTTGTGCACTTGCCCCTTGTTCTAGCCTCCTTCCAGCCCCCCATAAAAGCCAGACATTGACGTTAATCTGGGCTCTGCTCTGGTTTCCGCACCAGGTGAGTCCGGGACCTGGAAGCGCCTGGTCCCATTAAGGTTTTATTTTCAGTTCCCGTTTCCCCTGCCTGTTTCTGTTTTTAATCGTCTGTCTAGGATGGACCGCCCAGCTTTGGACTTTTGCCTCTCATTGGATTCTCCTTTGGACTTCCTGGAGTGTTTGCCTGGGCCACACCTCCCCTGAACACCAGCGCACCTAGGACACGCCCCCTGTTTTCATCCCCATATCCTGCATGACTTTTTCCCCCGTGTTTTCTTCACTTTTCCCTGGATCGTGTCATCCGCATAGGGTCCAGATAGATCTGTTCATTACATCAATAGTGTTCCCTCAAAAAGTATGGGGACAGCATATCCAAAACTGTTATTTTTACTTTATTGGTTTGTGAGGAACAGATCTTAAATCATCTACAAAAAATAGTTTTCCTTTCATGAGCTTTGTATTTGTGATCATGAGAGTAATATGAATTATAAGTATGATATAATATGTTTTAAATTTGGTTAATTCTTTGCATACTTTTGATCATATACGAACATAAACATTCTTTGTGTTCAGCCCATTGATTCCAAGAAATCATAAGTATTTGGACACTAACTAAAATGCATGCTGAATTGGATTTAAACCTGGAGATTGACTTGTTCAATCTAAGATTTTCTGCTTTTTTCTCCAAATAATAAACTCCTTGGTGGCACTGGCCATTTATTTTGGGTCACTGTCATGTTGCATGGTGGCTCATCTTCCAATAGCTATAGAACACATTTCTTCTACATAAGCAGAGAACATGTTTTTGTTAACCACCGAATTCATTCTGTTACAGAAAACTAGTGAGACAGTTCCAGGGATCACCAAACATGTCCATGGCCATGCCACGGCATTAACTCCACCTGACTCAATATTTGCTCGGAAATACAATGGTGAACCAAATGTTTTTTGGAAAAAAGATTTCATGAGACCAAGATAAACCTGTCATACCCGCTGCCACTTTGGCGTTGGATTTGCCACGGCAACCAGTGGAACTGCATCTAGACCACTCAGGCAGGAGGTCCATTCCACCTGTGTGTAATCAACCACCACACCTGTCTCACTGGGAACAAGCCATTTAAGATCAGTCTTTGTACCACTATTGTGCTCAGTCTGAAGAGTTTTGTCCCTTTAGTCTCGGCATTTCCTGATTGCTACTTTTCTCAGACTCACTTCACCCTTTGGAAAAATCCATGTCATTCTCTCCTTCTTGCTCGTTTACTGCATTAGCCTGCTCTCTTGCTCACTTGCCTGTCCTGCCGAATACAAAGATTCTTCTTGCGACCTTGTTTGAGATGTCCAAATCTACTCAAGGCTGGACATTTATAACTATCCAATCAGCATGTTCTAGTTGATGAGGCAGTAGTAAAAGGAAGAATTGAACACAAGTCTTTGAGACATGATTCAGTATGTCCCTCCAATTCACTCCTTTTTTGCTTTCTGTGGAATCAGAAACTGAAATTGAAGGATCACACAGTTTATGATGGGCTTCATCTTCATGACTGAAGTGCTAACAAGGTTGCTTCAGTTTCTTCCACTCAGAGATGCCTGTACCAATGGAAGCAGGGTGCACTGAACTTGCTGCAAGACAGTTCTGCAATGTTTTAAGCTGTTTTTACACTGTGGAGTCTGTTTGGCATGGCCTTAGTTTCAGTTACTGAAGCCAGGGAGGAGATACAACATTTTTTGTCTCGTATTCTTGCCACATTGTTAAAGCTGATACTCCGGTTTCCTTCAAGAAGAGTCTGGATAAGATCCTCAGATCAATCACCTACCAGCAATCAAACAAGCCACATCCTCTCATCTGTGAAGCGCTATTATGTTCCTATCCTCTTAATGTAAAAATGTGCAGCTAGGTGCAATTCTAAACTGTACAAAAGACCTTTGTTAAATTTGAAGAGGGCAGCCTTTTCAGAGATAGTCTTTCATTCATTATTTATTATTCCATAGCATGACCAAATTGAAAGCTATTCTGTATTTATATATTACATTTATATACATATATAGAGGAAGCAAGACAATTCCGTTGTGAACAAGTATAGACAAAATAAAGATCCAACCATGAAGATACCTAGGTATGAAGAATGTAAAAAATAACATCTCATGCCTTTTTTGTATTTAGCTATCTAACAGGATCTTTCTTGTGACGTATCCTCTGAAGTACCTTTCTTTCTGTTCTTGACAGCCAGCATAACACTTCTTTGTGTACCTGCAGGGGATTAAATGAATGCCCCACACAAAAAAAGCCTCTCACAGTCCTATGAATCAGATAAATTACCAGATATATCATATAATTACCCACCATCCATCCTTTTTCTGCCACTTAATCCAATACAGGGTTGCTGGGGAGCCGGAGTCTATACCAGCAAGCAATGGTAACAAAGCAGGATACACCCTGGGTGGGACGCCAGACCATTGCAAAGCATACATGTGCTCACACCAGGGCTGATGCCAGAGCACCCGGAGAAAAGCCAAGCAAACATGAGGAAAGCATATAAATGCCATCCAGATAGCACTCCAGGTCCAGAATTGAACTGACAGCCCAGTACTCCGAAGCACCAATTTTAACCACTTCACCACCACACTGCCCCTAATTTACCATCAACAAAGATCAAAAAGGCAGCTTCTTATGGAAAAGACTGTCTTTTAATCGTGCTTTAATTCCATCTGAAAATGGCAGATTGTGATAATAACCGTTTGTGCTTTGTGTGAGTAAGCAGAAGATAATTGGACAAATAACAAATAACTTACTACTGTAATGCAACGGGGGCTCGGGCGGGCGCCCTTGCCGCATTAGGTCGGCCCCTGCACCGTCCGGGGCTCGAACCCGGGACTTCCGCGTCTCTCTGCAGCGACCTAGCCCCGTGAGCCAAAGAGAGATCTCTCTACAGCCCAGTAGCTGTGGTCCTGCTATCACAGGGAAGGGCGGTGACGTCACCCGCTCTGGTACGCCGGCTCTTACACACAGTGCTTGTCGGCCGTAAGCGTTACACTCTCCCCCGCTTAAATCGCCGTCCCCGGCGAAGGGCTATCCCGCCCCGCTTCTGACACCAATGTAACGCAACGGGGGCTCGGGCGGGCGCCCTTGCCGCATTAGGTCGGCCCCTGCACCGTCCGGGGCTCGAACCCGGGACTTCCGCGTCTCTCTGCAGCGACCTAGCCCCGTGAGCCAAAGAGAGATCTCTCTACAGTAGCTGTGGTCCTGCTATCACAGGGAAGGGCGGTGACGTCACCCGCTCTGGTACGCCGGCTCTTACACACAGTGCTTGTCGGCCGTAAGCGTTACACTACCAATGCAGTGTGAATACTGAGATGCCTTTAAAGGGGAACTGCAACGCTATTTTTATATTTGAGGTTTTGAAAGAATCAGCATTGATGAGTGCGTTTCGAACCACAATAAAAATAAAATGTACACAGCTTTAAAACACGCAAACCCTCCAATTCACATCACAAAACAATAGAAACTTCTATGTATACACCACGCCCTGTTTTGCGATTCAGAACAAGAGAAAAAAAAACTTCCGGTGACGTGTTGCAGCCCTATTATATTGTAAACAAGCAGACTTCTTGTGAGTACCTCTCTTTTAATCCAATAGAAATATTGCTCTCGAGACAGTTTTGCCGAAAAATACTATTTAGGTATTAACTCTGCATGAAGATCATGTCGAAACATTTTCTAGGTGAAATGTCTGCTGCACAACCTGTATATATTCACTCGTGCATCGTATTAAATTAGTCATTACAGTGACAAGTAAAAATGAAGTGCTGTATTACGTAACAATTCGGAGGAACTCGATTGCAACAGCATGGCTACTTACAGTACTTTCACCAGATTCACAATTTTGTACTTAATTGGAAACTTGTACATTTCATTTTTTTTTCTATAATGTCAAGGAATGTATTCTGTTACCGACATTTAATAACCGGTCTGAGAAATTGGGACTTCAGCCCCCCTTTAAGACCACTGATGATGTTCAACTGTAAGGTTTCTGGGAAGCTGAAAGATATCAAAAAGTGAACAGCAAAATTAGCACTGTTGTCAAGCTACATTAAGCAAGGTATTGAGAGAAAGGTTTAAATAAAATTAAATTTAAATGTGCTTAGACCACATTAAAAATACATTTCTGTTTTTACTGCACTAAAACTACAAAATGTAAGAAAACAAAATATAGTTTCCTGATAGCTTTAAGGATAAACTTGTATTCTAAATGCAAATGGACATTGAGAATGTTAGTCAATTTAACAGGAGTCCACTAAAGTATCTTTGAGAATGTATTCAACATTCAGTAAACATATCATATACAGAACACAAAGCATTTATTTAAATTCAAGAGTGCATTAAAATAGGGAGTACTTTGAAATGTGTTATTTCCATGCAGAGTATCAGGATGCCATTGGAACACCTAATGATGAAACTACAATCCTCCCTACAAAATTTAAAGTTGCATGAAAGCACACATAATCAATCTGCGTGTTTGGAAAATGTGGGAGTGACTAAATTAGAGGGGGGAAGCAAATTGCAAAGAAAGATAGGTTGCCAGATGAATATACAATTCCCTGTGTCAATGTGAAAGGACAAAAAAGACTCATTGACTATCTGATGCTCATAATTAATTGCAGTAGTGTGTCTTTATTAAAAAAATATGCCTGGAAAGGCTCAAATATGGTCGACCCTGAAATAGCACTAATTACCTTGTCAGGAGTTTGCTCAGCATGTTTGTGGAGTCATGGATCACTGGAAAAAGTTTTTATGCTCTGCTCACATTATTAGAGAAAATAATGATTCTAACATGTAAAGATAAGAGTGATTAAAATAAGAAATAAATAAATATGAATACTATATTCCAGAGGAAATCCTGTGACTCAAATGTTGTTTAGTCTTTGTTAGTACAGCATAAAATGTCCATAAAAGAAATTAGACTTCACTGTGTTTAATATCCAGTTAATACCATACTGCTACTGTATGCCCCTGATGTGCATTTCTTAAAAAACTAAACTTACATCCTCAGCATGCACACAATGTATATCGCCTCAGAACTTCTTTGAATCAGAGCTCAGCTGAATGTAGAACTTTCTAGACTTTTCAAGAAGGAGTGGTTGTTAATGTTCATGTTGAGGCCATTTGTCTTCACATCCAGAGAGCTCGTGCTCCCTTCACATCCAGCACCTTTTGCCACAGGTGAATCTTTGCAGTCCTGGAAAAAATGCAGACAAAAAACGTCTTGGGTTATTTATGTCTTCAGATTTAACTTCATTTCCTTCTCCTGCATGCAGTGGTCTTCTTGAATGGGGGATGTCAAAAGTGTCCCCTGTAGTGACTGCTCTTTCAGAGAGAGGAAAAACAACTAAAAAAACACAACCCTAACCTGGATTTCTAAAAGCCCTGGAGAAACTTCAGAGATAAGCACACGACAGATGAGAAAAAGAGCAAGAGGCACTGGTGGTAAATTTAGAAAAGTCAGAAATCTATCAGAAATAATTGCAGTTTCATTTTTGAAAATCGAAAAACCATAAATGATAGGGTTATTTTAAGAGCTGTAATCATGTACAAACTTACATAATATTCTACAGAATTCATTCTGAATACGACCAAAGAAAACATCTGCTTCTTGGTCCTCCTTCTTTCATGTGATTGGTGTGAGTCGGCCATAAAAAGATGATTATTTTAAAAATACAACCAGGCCAACCTACTTCTTGCTGTTCTAGGACTATGCCTAATTTGAGTGCAAGTGAATGTATTAGCCCCTGTGGATGCCTGCGTGTATATTCCTGTGTACAGATGCGTGTGTGTTTTCTACTCCTATATCAAAGACTATTCCCAATTTGCTACTGTGGATCAAGCAATCTGGCACAGTGATGCTTAGAATTTTAATAAAAAGCCCTAGAGGGTGTCAGCCTGTCATGAATACTGACTAGGAGAGCTGAATATACAGCTTGAATTGCCTCGGTTACACTTTCCAGCACAAACCATGTCAGCAGCATGGAGGTAAATACTCCCCTCATCCCTCTCGCCTCGCACTGAGCAGTGTGTCCGCTAACCTCCAGCTAAAAGCTTAATGACTGTAATTTTGGAGCGACGTGTCTTTCTGTCAGAATTGGGTCAAATACTCATTATTAGAACAGAAAATTACCATGTATTAAACCTTAGTAAGTTTAAGGGAGCTATCACTCTGCATAGTCTCTGGTTCACAAGGGAATTGCCAAAGAGTGTCATTTAAAATGGAAGCAAACATCAGCTTTAAACAAATTTTTATTTTATAAGAATATTTCCAGAAACTATGGATCCTGCACAGTTTTTGGTTCAGATTGATTTCCTGTTCTACGGGAATGGTCTATGACATTTGCTTAATTACATTGGTTACTTCATCTAAATTAAGTAATCAAGGTTATTTCCAGGTGTCAAGGCCTGCAAGACAAGAAGCTCATGAACCCTTCAGGACCATGACTGTATAATGGAGAGTAGGGCTGACATGCCATGCTCCAGAGTGCTGGAATGGATCTTCAGATTCTGCAGTTTGAACGACTGAGCATGTGTGTGTAAACCATAACAATCCATCCATTTTCTTACTGCTTTATCCAATATAGGGTCATGGGGAAGCCAGAACATATGCCGGCAAAAAACGGGTGCAAGGCAGGAAACACCCTGGACAGGACACCAGTCCACTGCAGGGTACACATATCACGGCGGTGCGGCTGAATTGCTTGTGTTTTCTTGGACCCTATGCGATAACTCACTAGTTTCAAGCGCTGGGTTTCAGATAGAAAGAGAGAGACAAAGCCGGGTTGATTTAGTCGAGTCGAACGATCAGGAGTCGTAATCAGGGTCAGAGCGCAAGGTTGGGAAGACAGGAGTATTCAGAAGTATTAAAGCAATCAGGATGATTTCAAGGACAAAACTGATAGCTCCACTGGTTGGACCAATACTGAGCATTGACTTATGGGTGAGGAGTCCTTAAGTAGTAAGTAGCTGGGAGGTGTGGTGCAGGACAAGGGACATGGTTGGATAATTAGGCTGTGCGTTGGTGTTTGGGGGGATCTGTGCTCATGGGAATGTGTTGATCGGCCATGACAACACACAGACACAAACACACACACACACTCACACCGGGGCCTAAAAGGCAGTTAAACTACCAGTATGTTAACTGTGAGAGGAAACCAGGCACCAGTGCTGAAAGGCAGGATACTAAAAACTGCTCCACTGTGCTGCCCCGGAACCATAGCCAGTGTTATTAAAAACCTCACATATGACTGTATTCATTAAACCTGACACACAGCATTTTAAACTAATTCAAAGAAGAGAGCAGATATTGGATTTAATGGTATATTAGTAGCGCGGACAAAGTAAAATCTGTTTGCCTGCAGATCTTACTTGAAGTTTCCTCCTGAGGTTGGTTTCTTGCTGTTCCCATTAAAGAGTGAGATCTATGATTCAATACAAGCCCTATTTAGTGTATTACCCCCCTGGGATAACTTATTTCCAATCTTGATCTTTTTGTGTGTTTTTTCTTTTACACCTTTTCAAAATATCTCCAAGGGAGTATAATCCCTCTGATGAACCAATTCAGTCCACTCCATTGTAGACAGTCTTTATTTATTCCAAAAGTAAAACAATGTACTCATCATTGTCAGTATACTGTATGTAACACAATTAACTATCAATGAAGATCTCAATCAACTGTTTAATTGATTCAGAGGATCAGTTAACTATTCAAATAATGAATTTCTCTGGTGACAGAAGAGAATGAAAACTTTAAAAACAAACACTTTTCAGACAGTGCTTACAATGAAAAGACACTTTTGTAATTAAAATAATACTAACTTTCTAGGCCCTAATGTATTGACTTTCATTGTTATTCAGGGACCTGTGAATGTATTTTAAAAAAAGCTTAAAATGTGCCAGTTAATACTTTACTGGACTTACTGAATTCTCCTGCAAAGGTCTGAAGTTGATGATGATTTAAAGAAATCTTGCCTTCCCGTTGTGGTGTGGCTCTCTGGGACATGTGTGACAGCTGTTATTGAATGACCATTGAATGACCAATGTTTAGGATGTCTGAAATGTCATTGTAGTTAAGCCTAATTGTTTGATAAAGAAATATTATGTCCTTATTTCCTAGAACTGACTCTATTAAAAGACATTCTATGAGTGTAGTAAACCAGGACAAATTTAATTTAAATTTAACTTAATGATAATTATGCTTGAAACCTGCACAGTGAAGTTCAGCTTCATCTGCTCTAGAATAAAGTAACAGAACCCTGATTAGACCTTCTGTTGATAATATAATCTTTCTACTTCTTGCACTCTGAGACCACTGTGTTACAAATTAACATATACACAAGGTCTCCAATTATGCAGCAGGAATCAATTACCTGTTTTGAAAAACCTTTTCCCTTCTGGGATTTGTAAAAAATAGCATATCAAATCCTTGTAAACTAAGACACTTGTAAACAGACTAACACTACTTTTTTCTAGGTTTTCTTTTTAGTACAGCAAACAGAAGTACTTGATCTGATGAAAAAACAAAGAGCTACAACAGAAAAAGATTGGCAATCTCAGGAAGATAGGATATCTTTACTTTAGGAACAAATATGCATTGATGTCTAAATGTCTTTAACATCTAAACCAAAATTGGTTCCATTAGTTTTTTTATAACTTTGACTTTGTATTGGATGACACACCAAGTTATCATTTAGAAATCTTTAATTTGCATTAATCAGAATCATATCATCACAGCAGCTGTACATGAGCTGCCAATATGAAGGGTGGTAGTAGCTCAACCATAACATTTCGCAATCAGATCTGCCAGATGTCCTCCTCACGAACATAATAGATTCTCTCTACATTCAGATCTATCAATTAACTGATTAATTGTAATGTCACCATAATGGACTTAAATGGGCCCGCTTACACATAGAATTGTGGTAAGAGCAGAACAATGCAAAAATCCTGCAAGGTGGGGGAACAGTGAACAATCTTTTGCGTTGAGCTCAAAAGAGAACCAGAGACTGGAGAACAATTTGAAATTGAGAAATGGTGTGTGTAAACGTGAAAAGTGAGGACACTTTATCTACAAAGGAATGTGAGCGTTTGTCAAAAAATGGCCATGCCGTTTTGAGAACAGTTAATGTTTTTCACATCAAAGACCTGAGGACGATTTAGGGTTACGTGTGTACAGGAGTTGGAGTTGGAGTTTGTTTGTTCTTCTCGTGTTCTTGTGAACACATGCTCCAGTTTCTTCCCACAGTCCAGATGTACTGGCAGGTTTATTGGCCTAAGGAAAAATTGGCCTTGGTGTGAGTGTGTGTGTCTATATCTGTCTGCCCTGTGATGGAATAGCATTCCTTCCAGGCTATACCCCGCCTTGCTCCGATCTCTTTGCCAAGACAGGCTGAGTCTCCCCTGCATTCCTGAGATGGAAGAAGTCGGTAGAAAATGGATGGATGTACGAACAACTGATTGAGCAAGGTGGCAGGAATGGTTCGCTTTTTTTGCAGCCCTTCTTTTATGTCTTTAGCACTTATGAGTGTTGTGAGCCTTGTCACATTGAATTACTTTACAAAGTCATGCAGGGAATGACACCTGCACTTGAGACTGATAATTCTGGGAACTTGCAGAAATGCTGGAGTCTTCTAGTCAAGCCTATTGCTCATTGTTATCATAGATATACAAAAAATCCAGTAGAAAAGTGGCATTTTTGTGAGAAAAAAAATGTTTTTTTCAATTTTATTGTGTGTTGTTTGAGTTATCTGCTGCCTTACAGAGCCCCTGATTGAACTGTTAATTAGATAATGTTGAGTTCTTTCTTAGTTTTCATCTTTTAAACAGTAATGAAAATTAAGTTTTCGGAGCACGTGGTAATCTGTGACTTTTTAGGAGGAGAAAAAGATTAAAAGTTTTTTAATTGAGAAAATTGTCAATCGCCTATCTGCCTAAGTAACTGACAGCTCAGCTGGAAGGAAACCCATTGGGGTCAGAAGCTCTGATTGTACGCCAAACAATGGAGTGTAATATCAGTCCTTCAACTTTTCATTCCTCTGAGTTCTCATCTCCCTAATTGAACTCATTACTTAATCAGACCAGTTTAGCCCTACTCAAAGGTCTTTAGCTGCTGATGAGTTCTGAGAGAGAATCGTAGCTGCTAGGAACCAGAGTAATGATCCTGAAGTATTTGATTGTTCCCCAAAACCATAGGAGTTGTGAAAAGCAGGTGAACAAACTAAAAGGAAAGGCCTAGATTAGGGGAAAAGGTCTATAAATACAGTATATTAAATATTTGTGTTCCACTGTGGGTTGTTATGATGGAAATCCCAGGTACAGCACTCCTGTTGTATTCCTGATCAAGGTATTCTGCTCCATTTATTGTCCTGGTTTATAAATTAGTCCAAAGATTATCATTGTAAATTGTTCTCAGTTGACTTACTTGAAAAAATAAAGAATTAATAAACAGACTCCAATATGCTTGGAATCCTTTGTAATTTTGAAAGCATAAGAAACAAGCAAGGACATGAGGTAGCCAATTGGTTCATCTGACATTTAATTCATTTGACATCTGAAGAGGGCCACAGCCGGAACATTGTTTCTTTTCTTCTCTTTTTAGCATGGAATAATCCTTTACTTGTTCATTTGATTCATCTAGCCCCTAGCTAATTGATCTGAGAATCTCATGCAACAGTTTACTGAAAGGTGCCAGTGTATCAGCTTTGACAACATAGCTGCTTAGCTAGTTCCAGACACCCATAATTTTTGATTGTCTAAAAAAGTGCATTTATGTTTTGGTTTTAAATGTACTTACCAAATATACTTACCAAAGTGCATTTAAAGCAGATAAAATTATACATTCTGGTCCAAAACGCCCTAGAGACTGCCTGTAAGACTTTGCTGTGGAGTCATTACAGACAAATAACCATAGCGAGAAAGTGTCGATTGATTTAAGCCAACCTGATTAAACCATTTGGCTTACTTAAGTCTCCTCTTTGTGGACTTCGACTGCAGTGATGGTGACTGAGATGGTTCAGGTAGTCTGAGGTTTAAGATCAGGCAAGAGGAACAAGTACATACAGGTAGGTGTGGCTTTGGGCTCAAATATAAATACAGTTCAGAACATGGGGGCATTTAAAAATGAAATGTAAAAAAATTATGTCCAAATGTTGCATATTGAAAAAAACATTTAAACATTTTATTAGCTTTTACCATGATTCTGCTGCATGTTATAGCTTACAAAGGAACAGGTAACGGGTTTATTCCATGCTGAAAAGAAAAAGGAAACACGTTTTGGCCTTGAAGCCTTCTTCAGGTGTTATAGCTTATTTGTGTTATCTTGAAATCACAAAAACAGGTGGAACATACAGTAAGTAATGGTGTTATGAAGATGAACAATATAACTAGGTGCAGTGAAACTTTCAGAACTGAAGCTCATTAAAGTTCCGGTGGATCATTTCTCAGCTTACATGCAAAATTGTGTCCTGCCTTAAAATGTCCTGAGACTGTAAAGCTCAGTTGAACTTAATCTGATCTCTCTTTACCCCAGAGAACCCACAGCATGTTTTGCAAGAAGCTGAGTGATCTGGCTCTTTTTAAAGCTTGTAATGGGGCCCAGTGAAGAGAACAGCAAACTTGCCACTTGACAAAAAATAACCAATCCTTGTGTTTGCTTGTGCATTAAGTAATAAAGTGACAGAGAAAAAAACAGCCACATTTGTATGTTTAGTGGAGGCTCAGGAAAGTTACAGCTTTATTTGGTGGTAACATTTCCAAGGCATGATCGAAATGTGACAGAGGTGCATGAAAAGCCTGTCAAGGAGGGACATTTGTGCTGCAGAATTAACCACGAGGTGCAGTGTCGCTGCAATGCCGTGGGAGACCTCCAGCTTGAAACGCTTCTTTTTCTGTGAGGCTGAGCTGCACACAGATGCCTGAGACCCCCTGCCGGCCCTGCTTCTCTCAAAGAAAGGCAGCAAGAACAAGCCCACCAGCATCAAACACCCACTCTGCCCCACCCTTGCAGAAAAAGACACCCACACACCGTGCCTTTCTGAAGCTGGGGAAACATACAGCACTTTTGACATATTAATATGTAATAAAGATGATATGGCAAGAAGAATAGCAGGAGGTTTGGAAAGGTCTATATTTTTGGGATGAGTAAATGCACAATCGTTTAAGTGTTTTTCTGTCAGATAAGCATAGGAATCAAGCTCCTGTTAACTATAATGTGGTCATCATGCAGCTTAAATATTTGTGTATTTTTTATTTCCTCGTTTATTCTTTCCTCAAGCCTGTGATTGGCACTGCAGAAAAAATGTTAGAACAGAGTTTTTCAACTCCAAGTGAGCTCTCAGCTACTTCAATGAATCCTTAATTAAACTTTTAATTTGCTTAATTATACCTTCCTTGCTGTTTCACCTCCTAAAAAGTTAGCGATCTCAAGTGGCTTATGAAATGTAATGGCCAGATACCTGTACTAAAATCTCAGCCATACCAAAGCTTTTAAAAAAACGAAGAGGTTTAAGTTCAGTGTCTCAGAGATCTTTGTTTGGCATTGGCTCAAGTTGTTTCCAGTTCTGTCTTCATGCTAGCTGAGTCTTACATACTTTGTGAATGTTTCACCAATGGCTCTATTAACGTTTGGCAGAATTAGTAATATAAACTCTACCCTAACTGTGTAAAATACCGCCTGTACTAACTGAATGCTTATTAGCTGATCTTTTCTTAGCAAAGATTTCAGGAGATCTTGGTTTACTTAATATGGCTGGAATGCCATGTTGTGATATTGTGCTCATTTTAGTTTTAGTTGTATGGTGTACAGATTGCAGTTTTGGAATGCCAGGGAATTCCATTGGCTCCATGAAAACAGATCAATAGAAGTGCAGAAACAGAATCAAAGAGCTTTATTTAAGAGATGTAACCTTTAAAAACATATCTGGACATATTTTAACGCCCAGGAATAAATACACTGCAAGAAAGCTACCCGGGCTTTTCCTGCAGGCACACAATGTGGAACAAGAGTGTCATCTTCAGGCACAGCAGAGTAATTACTAATCTTTCTCTCAGTAAATACTCATCAACAGGGCCTCCACATGGCTTGCTTTCAGGACCTCCTTAGTCATCTGATTTTCAATCCACTTGGGCTCTTAATTATTTAGGCTTGCTGGACCCTTAACTCAACTGTCTTCTTCACTGGATTTTCCTTTTATGCACTTAGTTCTGGAAATACACTGTCCTGCTATGCTCACTGATAAACTCAGCAACTATTTTTTCAGTCTAAAACTTCTTCAGTGCAAATGTGGTACCCTATATAAATAATTTACAAGTATTTTTTTTTAACACCAGGAGCCATACCCATATTGAACATTCTTGGGACCAGGCAAATTCTGGGGTCCACATTCAAATTGACGACAGCTGTAAACGAATGGGTTATTCATAGTGCTCAGTTTTAAGTTTTAAGTGCTATTTCCCATACTTTTCAATGAGTTTCATGATTCATTCTGAAGACGTTCAATGGACTTTGTCAATACTTTGCAGATCCCCACATCGAGTCTTCTCCTATCCAGATAAAACTTTTGTTTTTAGCCTGTCATTCATTGTCAGACATTCCTTAAAGCGGCTCATCACTGGAATGATTCTAGAGCGCCAATATTGCTTTTGTATGTACTGTAGGAGGCAAACATTCATTGATCATTGGCACAAATCATTCCACTCCATCTATCAGCTTTAAATGAAGATGCCACACACACACAAGAGTTCAAAGAGCTATGATTAAACTCAGTAAGCAGGTAAGGTATGGTTATAGGTATTGTAGATTAAGATATTGTGTGTACAGCTCGCCACAATCTATTACATACACAGGAATCATGTATAAATATGGAAAACCATGTGGAGAGGGAATATCTTTCATGCTGGCCTTTCACCTTTCACACCATTTTTTCTGATAATTATACTTTCTGTTGGGAGAGTCAGTATTCTACACTGTGGTTAGTCTCATCTTGAAGGTAGATAAGCCAATCTATCAGATAAAGGAAGTTATACTGTATACTGGGGACAACATTTTCCACTGTAATTTTGATATATTTGGCTTAGGGATCCTAGAAACATTTTGTTCATAGAAATTATATTAATATTTGATATGTTTTCTCAGACAAGGTGGAAAAAAGTTTGTTCTGTTATATTTTTGGTTTGGGGTAAATGAAATTACATCTGCACCAAATGCAGTAAACAATAAATGACAAATTCAAAGTATGATTGGAAGATCTGATTAATTATTAAGTGCCCTTACCAAGCATTTCCTTTGCATTTGTAAGCAATACAGGGAGGCCTTAAGTGATAACCATGTGGAAGTGCTTCTAAAACTGAGATCACAAGGCATTTCAAATTGGCATCCCATCCAGGTGTATATTGCCTTGCACTCTGTTACCTGCCAGAAAGGGCTCAGGCTCCCCCACAACCCTATATTGGATAAAGCAGATAGAAAATAGATAGATGGATCACAAGGCACTTCTTAATTAAAAGGGTTGTAGAAATATGGAACATGTTACACAATCATGTGGCTGAAGCAGATACCCTCACATTTTTCAAGGAATGGATGGATGACATCCTCAGATCAATTATCTATTAATCAGCAATCAGGTTAGATGGGCCAAATTGTTAATCTCATTTTTATTTTTTATTTTGTTCTAAGACTAGAAATTGCAATTAGCTAAGACATAGAGAGACATAACAAAGACATTTAAAGCTTTATATTCCCACAGACATTCTGCCTCATGTCTGGGCCTAGAAGAAACAAAGACAGACATTTTTGCTGAGTGCTGCCAACAAAAAACCCTACACAACAATACATTACCCTGATAATGCTTCTTTCTTGCTTGCAGTGTTCACATACATGTGATTTCAGCATGTTTAGAGAAAATGGGGGAAAGTGTATCTACAGCTCCTGGAGAAAGTCTTAATCAAAGTCAAACAGTGCCTTGAAACATGGACAGGACTTGCAACTCATCCATGAGTACATTTAATGCCTTGTTAAACAACCTTTGACACAGGCAGAAATCCTCTCTTGATTTTGTGCCAAGGTAATGCATTGAAAGCAGCACTGCCAACTCCTACTTAAAGAAAGTCACTAGACCCACTAGACTAGTTACAGTGCCCAGACTGAGCAAATTGTTTCAAAGGATAGCCAAGTAACCACCTGCCATCAATATCAATCTTAAATGTTGTCATGTTGGTTCACATAAAGTGTGTATTGAAATGACAATTTACTGTATCTCGTTTTGGGCACCATGCCATTTTGGGCTTTACTGCCTCACAGCATTGGAGTCCTGGGTTCAATTCCTGTTCACATGGGTTTCCTCCAGGTATTCTGGTTTCTTCCCATAGAACAAAGACAAGCTAGCAGGTTAATTGGCTTCTGGGAAAATTGGCACTGATGTGAGTGTGTGTGTGCGATTGTGTCTGTGTCTGCCCTGCGATGGACTGGCATTACATGCAGGGTGTGCCCTGCCTTGTGACTATTTCTTGCCAGGATAAGCTGTATCTCCCTGTATTGGATAAAGAGGTTAGAAAATGGTTGGTATGATGTATCCTGTCTTGTTGACTAGACTAGCTTTCAGTGGAAACTACATGGTACATTTAGAACTAAGAATGAGAAATGGTTCTTTGCATAAAGGGTTGTGGGAGTATGGAACAAGCTACCCAGCAATGGGGTTGAAGCCAATACCTTAGCTTCCTTCATGAAATTGTTGGATGAGATCTTTGGCTCAATGAAATGCCAAACAGTCTAGACTGGTCAACTGATGTCATCTTATCTGACATTCATTAGGTTTTCAAATCCTGTGTCTTCCTGTTTTCAATCTAACTGGGCTTTTTACAGTGAACCTAACTAATTAGTGTAATTGAACTTATTAATTGACTGGACCTTTTTAAAAAATCTTTCTGCCCTCAATCTTTGGTTTCAGCAATGCTCTGCTGTCATTGCAAAGAAAATTATCCAACTGAGCTCCGCCCGGTAAACCTGGTTCCACCCCATCCATCTTACTGATTACATAAATAAAGACTTAATCAACTATCAATTAGATGAATTAGCCTAATTGATTAAGACCTCAGCTGGAATAACAATCAAAAGACAAAGGGGTTCTCCAGTCCCAGGGTTGAGAACTGCTAGTTTGAACTGCGTTCGTTCATTCTATTCTAATTGTCTGTTTCACAAGGCCTGTATAAAGGCACACTGCCAATGAGCCTAATAAACACCATCTGTTCTGCCTTTTGGCACAGCACTGCTCTTGTCCCATCAGGCCTCAGGTGTGTACACACTACATAATCCCAGAGGAAGCACCTACAGTGGGGCAACATGGTCTGTCAGTCCTCTGTTAGTGGTTGCATGGGAAAAAAATGAAGAGATGTGGTATTTTTTTTTCAGTTCAAATACCCACCATTTTCAAGCTGCTTTATCCAATTCAGGGTGGCGGGGGAGCAGGAGCCTCCTGGCAACCAATCCATTGCAGGGCACACACAGACACAGACACTTACACCAGAGCCAATTTTCCTAGAAGCCAATTAACTGCAATGCTCACCACTGCACCACCATGCCTCTGTGTATAAAAGCAAATCCAGAGGCATGCACTGATCAGTTGGAAAGAAAAGGTAACCATGGAAGATCATAGGTATCCACACTTAATATGCATTATCCCTAGCCATACACTACAGTACGAACTAGGGATTTGTAGTCCCTAAATATTTAAGTAAATACTTTGACATCCCTGTTTAAACATTTAGAGTTTCTGTGAAATCCCTGGATTCACATTAATACTGTAACATACACAAAATCTATTGGTGATTTAAAGACTAATTTATTAAATTAATATTGTTTTCGAATACAATCTGGCTACAGACGTCAACTAAAAAAAGAAAATTAGAATCAAAGCATAAGAACTGCTTGGCTTCACAATCTCAAAAGTCCTCCATCTTAACTTTGAAGATGCTCCAGCCAGTTCTGGAGTTTTCATGTCCTGGGGTTCAAACATTTCCAGTCAGAGAACCTCGTCTTAGGTTTTGTGATCCCTGGAGTGGAAGGTGAGGTTTATTCAGAGCACATGGGAGAAATAAAATACAGCTCTATATTTCCCACTACATAAAATAGTTGCATTTTGCTGTTTTCTGTTTGAGTTTTAAACTACAGTCAACTTCTGATCATCTCCTTATATCAGAGGCTGACGGAGCAAAATCTGTGTGTTTCCGACTGGAGATTTTGGAATTTCTGTCCCACTAAACAGCACCTCAGATTCCATCCCAACTAAGCAGTTTCATCCATCCATTTTCTATCTGCTTCTTCCAGTTCAGGGTCTTAGGGTAGATTGAGACTATCCTGGGAAGCAATGGTCGCAAGGCAAGACACACCTTGAACAGGACACAATTCCATTGCAGGGCAAACACACAGACACACCCGCATGGAGCCAATTTTCCCAGCAGCCAATTAAACTACCAGTATGTTCTTGGACTGAAGGAGGAAACCAGAGCATCTGGAGGAAATCGACATGAACAGGGGGGAACATGCAAACTCTACGCAGATAGCACCCCAGGAACTGAACCCAGGGCCACATGTGCTGCAAGGCAGCGATGCTAACAACTGCACTACTGTGCGGCCCCAAACCAGTATCATTAACCTCAAAATTGTTTCAAGAAGCTTGTTTACACTGACCCTGGTATTGCAGAAGCAGTGGAGTGGAATCTCGAGATTCACAAGATTCAGAATTCTTGCTTTAAAAATTATATCCTACTGCAGCTGTTGCACTGACAGCACTAACCTCCTCCTGTTCTGCAACTGAACTTGATCTTGCTGTTGAGCTTGCACCATCTGTGAGACAACAGCCTTTGTCAGCCAATTTTGCCACTGCTGAGAAAGCTTGCCTGTTTCCTCTTCTCTCCCCATCTTATGATTTCTAAATTCAACTCCAGATGGCTTCTTTGGAGGCATTCAGATAATTATTTAGTGAATTTTCACCTTGTATCAAAGTTTTCACTCACTACAGCATGCACCTCACACAGCAGAATGCATTGCCATGGCAACATGGCCTTTGTTTCTATACAGACTAAAGCCTGATCTTGCAATCACTGTATTTTTACTTTAAAGTGAGAATTTAAAGAAGTGATCCACACCCAAGCCACACATCGGGCTAAACCTTATCCTAGTTCCTGGCATGTTAAGAGGGAAAAGCACATGACCGGTCCACCACAGGGCCTACCTCCAGCTCTGTTGGTCCCCATTTATATAACTAGATGGATTAGACCTTAGCTGGGCTTAAGTGAAAATGTTTTTGCATTAATGGTTATAAGATGACTAGGCTAGCCAACATAACAAACTAGAGGAGCTCCTTGACTCTGGACAGTACAGATTTGTTTCCCTCTGCTTAAATCACAGTCTTCACTGCTTAATATGGGGCAGTTAAAATCCACAATGCCCCAGCCTTCAAATAATGATGAAACAGATCTGCTCTATGCATCAGCTGAATTATGGATGGTCCTAGACACACATTCCAAACTGACTTGATTTCTTCTTCATCAAAGAACTCTCTTTCACACAAACTGTTTTTACTTTGATCAACCATTAAGAAACACAGCCTTTTCTTTGACAGTATGTTAAATCATTTTCTTACAGAAAATTGGGGGTGCTTGTCTTAAGACTACTTACTGTAAGCCTAATTTAACATTGTTAGCAGCGCTCTTATGTACAGGTCCAGAAGACCTTAAGTCTTCTGTTTTTTGTTCCAACCTGAGCAGTAAATTAAACAATTAACCTCAATATTTTCTTACAGAGACATATATATATAAAATATTCCTTAATCTCTTTACTGCCCATTAATCAAGTCGTTCATTTCATTTAAGGTACAGCTACCTACAAATGCAACGAAGCCTGTTTAGACTAATGTGATGCAATTAAAGAAGAACTGTAAAGCTACAGTATTTTTATATTTCGGGATTTGAGAGAATCAACATTGATGATTGCATTTCAAACCACAATAAAAGTAAAATGTACACAGTAACTTGTAAAACCTCTAATTTACATAGATTAAATTTCCAGGTATGCACAGTGCCGTATTCTGCGATTCAGACAATAAATTGCGACAAGGCAATAAGACTACCAGTGAAGTGAAGCAGCCCTATTTCACTGTTATACTGTACATGAATAGATCTAAATGCAGTACATAGAATACATGTGAACATATCTCTTTAAATCCAATAGAAATATTGCTCTCGACTTCAAGATGTTTTTGTTGATAAATGTAACTTACTCATTAACTCTGCATGCAGATCACGTTGGAAACTTCCTGTGGTGAAATGTCTGCTGCACAAACTGTATTTAATTTGCTTGTACATTGCACTACATTAGTCATTACAATGACCAGTGAGCAGGAAGAGCCGCATCACTTCACAATCTGTGGGAACTCTAACTCTCGCTTGTGGCAAGACAAGTGGTTTGCGACAACATGGCGACTTAAAGTACCTTCACAAAGTTCATGATTTTGTGCTCAATTCAAAATTTGTGATTTTTTTTCTGTACCGTCCATGAATTTATTTTGTTACCGAGATTTAATAACTGGCCTGAGAAATTGGGACTGCAGTTCCCCTTTAATTAACTTGTTCAACTATGTAAGTGAGAGCTCAGGATGAAAAAAATATATAAGACACTGTTCGTCCACTGAATGTTACAGGTGCAATGGACTCAAGGCAGGGTACACTCTGGACAGGACACCAGTCCATCACAGAGAACACACAGACAAACATGCACACACTCACACCAGAGCCAGTTTTCCCAAAAGCCAATTAACCTTACATGTCTTTGGACTTTGGGGGGGAAACAGAAGCCCCGGCAGGAAACCCACACAAAACACAGGGAGAACATAGAAACTCCACACAGACAGCACCACTGGAATTCTACCCAGGGCCACAGTGCTGCAAGGAAGTAATACTGACCACTGCATTACTTCCCATTGCTAACCATTTTTTTAGAAACTTTAGAATAACATTATTTAACAAAATATTAGAAAAGGCTGCAAATATAAAATGAAGTTTCCTATTCTAGATTATTTTAAATTGTATCAATTTAGCTGTTAGCTCTTTAACACATGCTTGTTTTCTTTTTAAAGATCATGATAAAAACAATTCTAGGGCTTTCCTCTAATGCGTATAGCACGGCTGTGTTTTTAATAATAGTTTCAGGAAAGTAGACTTTTTGGTATAGGGGTCATGTCCAAGCAGTTGTATCAAATACAGTGAGACAGGAACATAATGACAGTTGTCTAATAAACAGAACAACAATTTACCAGGTTAATGAAGAGGTGCCTTCAGTAAAATTACCACTAGGTTGCAGCATTGCCCTGTTTTTCTCCCGGTGGTCTGCAACATATTGTTTTCAATCACTCAGAGTTTCTCAGATATGTATTTCAGTAGTGCTTGTACATCAGATCTTGGAAAAAAGGAAGTTGAGAAAATAATACTCTAGATAGCCAAAAATATTGCATTTATACAAAAAAAGCATGTCTTACACAAACATAAGAGAGGCAGGCCAGCAGTAATTAGTATAGTTTTAGTTTTGCCTGACCTGCCACTAATAATAATAATAATAATTGCTTACACTTATATAGCTCTTTTCTGGACACTCCACTCAAAGCGCTTTACAGGTAATGGGGACTCCCCTCCACCACCACCAATGTGCAGCATCCACCTGGATGAAGTCCACTAGAAGTCATTAAAGCCCCCATTCTTTGTAGGTTCATGTTTGGTGCATTAATTGATTAATTACTTAATTCTCACATGGGTTAATTTCCCACCTCAATGGGTCTAGATCAGGATATAAAAAAAAACATTTCATTTTCCACTGTGCATTTGCTGTTGTTGACATCTTATTAAAACAATTATTTGTATTATGAAAAAAGTAATAGTCATCTTTGATGTCCAGAAATTAATCAAAACAAAATGAAAACTGTTCAAAACTGACTTTATTTCATCATTTAAATAAAACACACCACTAGTACATTTACAAAGATATTCGTGACGTTAGCAATTTCAGGAGTATGTATCACAGTAGTTACTGTGGAAGAACTGTAGCTGGAAGAGCTGATGCCCCTGCAAGTCATCTTGCTGAATAAGAGACAAACAGATAAAAAACTGAACTTGCAAAGAAACTGAAATATGAACCTTTGTAATTACTGCACAGCTATATTCTGCCAGGCCCCAGGAGCAACAGTGCAACAGCTGGAAAAAAGGGCAACTATGCCAGCACCAAGGACTATATTGCCATCAAACTTTTAATAGAAGAAGTAAAGAAATCCAAAGCTGTACAAATTATTGATGTTACATTTGGAGAAGACCTTTTTCACTCATGCTGGAATTCTGTGTACTGTTTTCAATCTGGCCTCAGCTGAAAGTAGTGTTTGAAAGTAGCTGCTCATCAAACCTAAAATTATGTAATAACAGGTGATAACAAATGCTTAATTGATTAATCTTACAACCAAACAGTGACAAGAATTAGAGAAAACTTCCATTACTCATGAGTGATAGGAACTTACTAGAACACCCATAATAATTAGCAACAAGTGACAGGACAAACTACAGGTTTGCATTACAAGGGTGCTGTTTGATTTCAAGGGACAGAGTAAGAAAACCTTTCAGAATAAATACCTAGGCACAGGTTAATGTGAATAATTTCCGTTAAATTATTTTATTTTATATATATATATGATCAAAGAGTGGAAACATAGGCTATCCCTATTTGCTCTCTAAGATGTGGGAATTAAAGAAAGGTGCTGGTATCACTTGCTCAATTATTACTAGTTCCTTATTGATTCAATGGCAAATTCAAATGCATCTATCTGCAGCTGGGTTGAAAATAGCACTTTCCATCAGGAATACTTTTTTTTTTAAGGATTCACTTTATTTTAAAAATGTTAATGTATCACTTAAATACATTTTTTTTAATTTAGGAAAAAAATGTTAGGGTATCTTGATTTTTTATCGAAGATGTATCTGTATGTATCTGTTAATGCCCCCTTTGTTCGCTCCTAACAATCACCCTGTCTAAAAGTGTCTGCTAAACGATTTTTATCAGGATTGAACACAACTTGGATTCCATCTTCAACTCTGCAGACACGTGTTTGCCCTCAGCCTGTAGTTTCCAGAGATAAGTTGGGGTCAGGTGACGTCATCAGTAAGCAAATGCGCTTGGAGAGCTCCGGGCCCACGCGGCGTGACGTCGAGGTCACTCCCTCCCCTCTACGGACAAGAATGTCCGACAACAGGTTGTGCCTCTCACGTTCAGTCTTGCACTTCTGATAGGCCTTAAGAAATACAAAATCAAACCAAATCACGAATCGCTGTTGGACACAAAGTGCATCTTTAAGGATTTTAATGCAAAACCCTCAGTGTCCATCCCCTCAACATCTGAATGACTGCTTTTGTAAAAACTGCTATAGTTATCCTCTATGAGGTGGCCTTAACAAAAATGAAGTTTAGCTCATAAGCTTTGATCCTAGTTCAAATAAACTTCTGCCATTTTAAGGTGAAAAATAATTTTCATGTGTAGATCCTTAAAATTCATTTAGCAGTAAACAGTCCTTTGGAAAGCACTAGTTTTTAATGACGATTATAACTATAATTAACTAAATTACAAAAACATGTTTTACTATATATTCTACCACCTTATAGTCACCCCCTGAACTGTATTATGGGTTTCCTTATTGTGCCCAGGTGTCGTAAGGCCCTAGTGAAAGTGCTTCTGCAGTAAACGCTTTGAACCAAGGCTAGCAGTACTTACTGAGGATGAATTGTGATTTGAAATTATAAATGGCTTTCCTGCACTGGGCCCCTTAAAATTTAGTTTCAACAATCTCCACTCTGTGTATCTGAAGGTATTTAACAATAGCATCTATAAATAATCTATCAAGAGTAACTATCTTTTATATGTAGTGTGCCATATCCTCTTTCCTAGGTCATATATCTTTCCTTATCCAGTCTATAGAAAATATAGTGATTATTGTACTACATATTACCATGCTTATGCTATGTCTTTTTATTCCATCTTCCTCTAATGTGTTCAGTGCCTTCTCTCTTATCTATTTTGTATTGTCTGGCTTTTGATGATGTGCATTTGTGAGTATGGGGTGAGATGCCATCCTGGGCATTTGGGATCAGGAGTTTTTCCACTTTCTGCATTATTCATAAACACAGATTATGTACTTTGTTTGTGCCATATTATTAAACAATGAAAAAATGTTAACAAAAAACAGTAGTGAAACAGCTGGAGAAGGGGAAACTATGTCAGCAGCCAAGGACTATATTGCTATCAAACTTTTAATCCGCCGCTGTACACATTATTGATGTTACATTTAGAGAAGGCCTTTTTCACTCATGCTGGAATTCTGTGTACTGTTTTCAATTTGGCCTCAGCATAAAGTAGTGTTTGAAAGTTACCCCTCAAAAATGTGTAACAATAGATGACAGCAATTGCTTAATTGATTAATTATATGACCAAAGTGTCAATAACTAGAGAAAAACTTATTGTTACTAAACAATGAAAAATTGTTCACAAAACAACCTGAACTTGAAAATTTCTGAATGTTTTGGCTAAAATCTCAAAACCACTGAAATATATTTTAAAAATGGAGGGGAGTGGCTGTAAGACGATCCCTTCTCAATCAGGAACGGACTGCAGGTCTCTGTGGAAACACTCACTTTGGTCAGCAGCTGGGGCGATGGGTACGCTGCCAGGACGGCGCTGGCGATTTCGGGGCTGACCCGGTTCAGCTGCTGAATCTGCCTCTTCCACACCTGGACGAGCCCCTTCCCAGTGCGCTCCACCCTGTGGCCCCCTGCCCATTCGCTCTCCAGGCAAAAGCCGAAGCTTGTCTGGTCCCGCTCTCTCCTGTAGGGCACGTCATTACACACACAACATCATACACATTCCAGCACCTCCCAAAATGAGATTGCAGTGACCTGCACAAAGTTCATGAGAGGTTTTTTAATTGCAGTGGTCATTGTGTGAAGTCCATACAGTCAACAAAGTCCATAAAGTTATAAAGGGAATTTTCTGGTACCATCATGCTGGGTTTTGAATATGGAAGCACCAGTTGTATAGTACTTACTTGAAAGGTGCCTCTGCTACTGCTTTGGTGAACATTGCAATATAATCAGAAAACTCCTTCCAGGATTCCAGGAACCGAACCTGAACCTCTGAATGCAGCTGCAGGTCAACTAGAGCCTAACAAAAGGGATGAAAAAGAAAATAAGTGAGAGTCGGCCACCTTCTACTGAGAGAGAGCCTACCCTTCTCTGAAGTACAGTACTGCCTCGTGCACTTGCCAAGGGTTAGAAGGAAACACAACCTCGCACTGATTAACACATCTCACCTTGGACATAAAAGCAGAAACCCTGCTACATCTTACATTATCCATGTTTTTCATCTCTCACATCAGGGACTGATGAGTTATTCATATCTGTAAAGATTTCCTCTGTTTCCTTAAACAATGCATCTCAATAACTGTCGCAGTAACCATTTAAACAGATGTGTGCGAACAAAAAAATTAGGAACAATGGTAAAATCATCTGGGAAAAATATCAAATCAGCAGAGGATGAGCAAACATGAACAGTCAATCAAAGTCTGGAAATGTGTCTTACGAATGAAAATATCTAAGGTAGCACATGCATATCATCTAAAAATGGCGAGTACACCTG
Organism: Lepisosteus oculatus; assembly: GCF_040954835.1. Lineage (NCBI taxonomy): Eukaryota > Metazoa > Chordata > Actinopteri > Semionotiformes > Lepisosteidae > Lepisosteus > Lepisosteus oculatus. The sequence continues at coordinate 34,764,091 of NC_090704.1, forward strand.
GTTACACTAACAACTAACAAGGTCAGAATCGACCTGCCTCTTCCACATCCACCCGGGACACCTCTACGAGCTGTTTGCTATCCTCTTTCTTCTTTCTGCGCTTACTGGCTCCCTCCTGGCCCTCACCCGACACTGCATTTCGGTACTTCTTTTGGTTCTTGGACTTCTGGGACCTATAGACAGGGTGGGCGACTTAATAAGTCAAGCGGCAGGGCTCCGTATTTTTCAAGTACCACAAAAGCTAAGAATTAGATAAAATTATCATTCTGGTTTTATGGGGGATTGAAACATTCTGTTCCATCATATGTTCCAGGGCATAAACACTCCCAGTGCAATGTCCACATTCAGTCTCCCCACAGCAGACTTAGTCCAGAATCAAACCCAAGACAATTGAGTTATAAGACAGCAGTTCTAAGTGTCATGCCACCTTGATACTCCCACCCATCTGCTAAAAAACATGATGCGAACAAAACTGTCACTTGCACCCAAAGCCTTTTTCATATTCATAGTATTTTTTAAAGTGAATAATAATCATGGTAAAATTTCACTAAAGCTCAGAGTGGATTCAAACTATTATTCAGAGATGTTAAGAGTAAATGAATATTATTTTCAACATCTCTTAAAATTTCTACCATCTGGGAGAATGGGTGTCTTTTTTCAATACTGTGTGTAAAATTGTTTTTTCTTTGCGTCACAGGGCTGTGTAGAATGATTATTTGGACTGTGTGTGTCTGGATTGGATAAAATGACAATGACTGCAGGAGAACTACAAACACTAATCAGAGCTCTGTGGGAGGAAATTGCAATATCTTAGAGCACAAGAAGCACATTCACATAACCAAATTTCATTTTTTTTATATTGATCCCAATCATATGGAAAACATTTTAAATAAAACAACTTTCACATGATTAGATAATTGGAAAAACTACATTGTAATACTTGTAAACGAGATTGAGCTATAACAATTCTGTGATGCCCTCGGATATCACGGGCTGCACGTGCGCCACACTGAATGGATCAGTGCATGTCTACCCTTCGTTGACAGATGCAGGTTACCCCATGAACCTCATGTGTGATGGGGAATGGGGATATTTCAGTTTTTCAACTTCTCATGAACAAAGAATCCCACTAGGCACAAGTCAAAAACATGTGTTGATTAAATTCCCTGCTCTTTCTACACCCATCACTATGATCTATTAGATGGTTTAGTGAGGTCCTCAGATGGGCCCTGCCAGGTTGGCCATGGCCCTTGCTGAGCACATTTGACTATCTAAAGAAAGTAAAACTATCTAGAGATAGTTTAGGTGGGTAGCTGCGTCAGCATGCGTAGGCTGCAAAGGTAAAATAAAGTAATAGGTTTATTCCATGCTGGAAAAAAAGAAGAAAGAAAACACAACGTTTCGGCCGTGGAGCCTTCTTCAGGCGTGAGCAGGTTGCTTCCTCAGGTTGCAGGTTCCTTCTTCCTTCTTCAGGTTGCTCACACCTGAAGAAGGCTTCACAGCCGAAACGTTGTGTTTTCTTTCTTCTTTTTTTCAGCATGGAATAAATCTATTACTTGTTTCTATCTAGAGATAGGCCTACCTACCTGTTTATCTTACATAATCATACATAAATAAAAGCAAAAAGACCAAAGTGTGTTCTGTTAACCTGGTATGGAATATCTTCAGGACCTAAGTTTTGCTTTCTCCAAAGCTTCCTCATACATTTAAATATGCCTGAACTTCATTTGTTGTTGCTTTTTAATTTAAGAGGTGAACAGAACCTCTTTTCTTGAAATTTGAAACTCTTGTCTTTTGCAAGAAAAGCTCCTAAATAAAGGCCACAGAGGACAGCAGAGAAGAGGACCAGTCGGTCAGTTGTCACCTGAAGTATTGTTCCAGGTCGATGACAGCCAGTGTCAGGATGCTGCCAGTGATTTGCTCCACAATACTGTGACTCCAGGAGATCAGCGTAGGCCCACAGCCAGAGACAGCACCTCTCTGGACCTGTGGAGAGAGTACTGCTTTATCACACCACCTCAAATCCCATTTAGTCTCATTCACGTATATTCAAAATGAAATTCATGTTTTGCAGAAGTTGTCATTTAAGTTGGTTTTTATTATGTTGCATTTCTAGTTTCATGTTTTTGCGTTTATAAATAAAACCATCAAAAGAATCTGACACTGCCCAACCAATGTCTAAATATTCAGTGTTACTATATCTATAGCATTGTATTGGCAATGTATTGTTTCTGATTTCTAGAGTTTTTAACCTTCCTATGATCGTAAATCTTTCTGAAAAACTCTTATAATATCCTGACATAGAAGCCTTATACTCTTTAGAATACAGATCTAAAATACAAGATTATTACCTTAATGGAGCGTTTTCTAAATGTGTTTAATTCTCATCACAAAGGCCTGATCATAAAACACAGCATTATCTTAGGAAAACAAACCCACTGACAATTAACTAGCAAAGCAGTAACAAATGTAATATTCCCAACATCCATGCTCCTTCCCAAACTCTCAGCGGGACAGGCTTGCCAGTCTGCCTGTCCAAAGAGCCATGGCTCTTCTGCTGCGTTCCCATACCTGACTGGTGCTGTGGACCATGCGGATGAAGTCTTCCACCGGCACGTGGATCACAGCGTGTGGTTCGGAAACGCAATCAAGCTCTCCAGTCAAGCCCTATCAAATCAGACATACCCACAGTCAATGCAGACTATAAAGCTGGGCAGGCCTGATTTACAGGACTGAAATCAGAAAGCATTACTTTGCACAAAGAAAAGCAAGGATGAGATTGTTTGTTACTAGCAACTAAACAGGAAAGACAGGCTACATGGCCTCCTCACATTTTTAATATTTGTATTCTTGTGTTATAACCCTGAACATGCTGCATCTTCTTGGTTGGCAGGTTCTTATGTCTCTTTTAAACAAACACCTTCTTTGGGAGCATGAAAAGTCTTCTGAAATGATGTACATATTAATTGCTGCTTTCGATTTCTTTTTATTTGCTCCATCTTACAATGTGGTTTTCCTGAGCAGATGGTCTTTTACCTGTTCTCCGGCGGACTTTCTTTCCACTCTCCACAAGGTGTGGATGTCTTTCCTTGTCCTGCAGTGATCACACTCACCTGTGAGGAGGGCAGCCTCCTTCGCCAGGTCACACTGCGGGCCACCACCTGTCTCTCAATAGCACAGCTGCAGCCCAGAGCCTGCAGGGACGTCAGCAAACTGCCCCCACCTTCCAGCTGCAACAGAGCTGTACACAGACACATACTCTCACATCCTGTATGCAAGGTAATGAAGGGCATTTTAAAATAGATTTTAAATTTCCATCTGTCTATTTTCTAACCACTTTATTAAAGACAGTGTTGCAGGGGTGTCAGAGCCTATACTGGCAAGCAATAAGAGCAAAGCGGAGTACACCCTGGCCAGGACACACAGACACACACAGACACACACAGACACACACAGACACACACAGACACACACAGACACACACAGACACACACACCAGGGCAATTTTTCCAGAAGCCTATTAACCTACCAGTATGTCTTTGGGCCATGCAAACATGGGGAGAAAACATACGAGCCCCATGCAGAGAGCACCCCAGAGATAGATAGAACCCAGGAATTAACCCATAAACTGAACCCTGAGCAATCCTACCCCTATTTCAAATTTAAATTTTAAAATATATAATTCTAAATATAATTTCCTATCTTCTATGTCTGTGGACTAAAGATTCCATGTTCTGTGTGCTTTGTCACATCCCCTCCATTTTTTTCATTCCCCGAATTCACAATCGCACCACAGCTCATCCCAGTTAGAATGTGACGGACTGAGAGATCAGGACTCCCCCTGGATGAGACTTGGGACCACCACAGGTTCTCCCCCACCTATGCAGGTACCCAGTTATACGCACAGCCTGCAGAACAGGAATGCTATCAAAGTGCTACACAACAATTTTTTGTTTCCTTATCATTAAATCTCTTTTGTAAATTGCAAATTTCTCTGCTGTTGAGAGCACACTGCACCAAAAAGCAGGGCATTGAGCCCGTAAGCTGTCTTTGTCAGTCTTTCCTGTGTGATGTCAGCGTTTTGTGTGTGAAGCAACACCTGCCTGGATCAATGGTGACCACCATATGCTTCATGCACTCCTCAGGCCTCAGGGCTTTAACTGCATCAGCCAAGGCTTTCCTCTCCGCTCTCTGTCTCTCCAGCTCCTGTTTACGGTTCTCCCTCTCGGCTTTCTGCCTCTCCTTGCCTTTCCTCCTCTCCACAGCCACAGCTCTGGCCTCATCTATCTCCTCCTGCCTGTGCTTCACTGCTTTCTTCCTGAGAGGTGAAATGTTTCTGTCTGCCCATTCTACTGAACTGGGAAACCTATGTCTCCCAGGGCCATGGGATCCCAGATTAGGCTTCTTGGAATCCGGGGCTGTGTTTTCCTCCTCTGAATCAGAGAAGTCCCAAACAGAAGCTCGCTGTAAGCCAGTGGTGGAAGTTGGAGGAGGCAGCTGGGGAAAACTGGGTTCCGAGGATTTTAAAGAGTACTGCGCATCAACAGTGCCACCTGCAGAGTCTTGCTCAGATTGAACCGGGCAGGCTGCAGATGCAGTGCCTCTGAAATGTCCTTTCAGTCTCTCTAAGAGAGGCACAAACTCCTCCTCCTCTTCACTCCCGCTGCTGATCATGGTGACCTCTCGCTCTTGAGCAGAATGGAGCACGACAGGCAGGGCAGATTCCGGATCTTGATCGGGTGGCTCCGAGTCCGAGCTGTCAAGGATGACCACGTCCAGCGGCTTCTGAGGATAACCGCTCCTGCATGCAAGGGTGGGTCTTGGCTGCAGGAAGTCGAAGACTGGCAGGTCGTCGAGGTCAGAGCTGGAGTCAGTGTCACTGTGCTCAGAATTCTGCCTGCTCCCACCCATCCCCGCCCAATGGAATATCAGGACGGAGCACAGTCTGTACAGTAGACCAAGAACACACAAAAAAGTGACCATGGTTGGAAATTCAATAAAACCCCCACACTTCTCTTAACTGTGTTTATGCCTCCTTTGGATTTAAAAAAAAATAATCAAAACCATCTGTATTTTATAAAGTGTAAACATAATTAAAATAATTCTGATAATGCAACATTAATCTCCTTTTACTTGGGTTTTAAGACCCAGTTAAAACTGGGATAAGAGCCCAACAAACTCCATGTAACTTGACCAAAATATTAAAATAGTATAACCGCATGGCACTTTAAATATTGGATTCTGATATAATCACAGTAAACCACAATTAAACAGTTTTAATTAGTAAATAGGTGACATTTCAACAGAACATACCATTTTCACTACACCTTGAATCTTGGCAAAGATGGAGTGGACAAGGTCAAGTCTGTTTCACCATAAGTTTAAAGCCGTATGACAGATTTTTTGTGCCTTTTCACTAAAAGAACTGACACTGCCTGATCAGTTCAGGACAAGGGTTTCCCAGTCCTGGCTCTAGGGAAGCCCACACCTGCTGGCTTTCGGTCCAACTGTTCTTCCCGTTACATAATTTAATTCTTAATTGGGTTAATGACATGACTAAGTTGAACTCTTTAATTGGTTTTGATTCCTAAACCTGTTGGAGGTTGTCTTTTAATTACTGTAACTATTGTATTGATCTAAGAAACACGATCTCCTTCATTAGAATAGAATGAAACCGGTTGCAAAGTTCGCAGTTCCACTCAAGCAGCTTAGTGGTGGAATTAAGTATGCAATCAAGCAAATAGCTCGGCTTCAACAAAACCAGTAGGCTGTGGGTCACCGGGACCAGGGTTCGAAGTCCCTAGTCCAGAAGACCGTTAGTTCTGCTGCGACGCTAAAGAGGGATAAGCTGCTTTCTGATCATGAATGGATGTATATTTCTTGAATTTCTATATATAAATGAAAATCCGAAGCAGTACGTAATTAAAAAAAAACATTGCAATAGTTATGGAAAATTGCACCCCCTGATAAGAACAACTTACAATTATTAGCCAGCAAAGCATTTTGCATGAGTTTGTACTGTAACTTCTGTCTGCAGTAACGTAAAGATCGAAAACGGCATGATTTCATCTTCCGTGCAACGTAGCAATCGGAAGTTCGGTAAACAGTGCAAGAGAAACCAGATACCACTCCACTTAACATAATTATATAATCGGAAAGTCATTAAAGCATTCAGGACGTACATTTTTACATTTATCTTGCTATTGCAATAAAATAAATCCCCTTAAATTTGCTTAGTGTTTTATTTCCAAGATTAAATAATGACTGTCATGTTTGTCTCGTTTATACCAATTAATTAAGATAGTTAACTAATCCAAGGGAATCCATTTAATTACCTGGTTGAAGGAATCCATACAGGCTTTTGTTGACTTGCCTGGATTTCCCGCGACACTCTGGCATGACGGGAAATCTGTAACGTCTAACAGGCATGATGGGAAAGGTCGGAGTTCAGAGGATTCTAGAACATGGCTGCGCTGTTGTCCTTGTTATTTAAATCGAGAACAGGTGAATGCATGCATTTATTATTTCTTCAGAGCAGTTATGTATGACTCCTTTATAATTTGTGCTAAGCAGAGGTGAATGTATGCTCACACATACCATGAGTTATGTGAAGATGCTGAAGTAGTATTACATAAATTGTTCTCTTTGGTTTGAAATCAACTCTGTTCACATTTTTATATGTAACAGAAAGGAAAGTAAAATGCATTGTTTTCGTTTTTAAACAGTTATTTAAAAAAGGCATAAAATAAGCAATAATGTAAAAAAACTAATGTCCACGTTCTCTTTATAGTAAAAATAAGTGATGGATAAGGTTTAGATTTTCTGGGTAACTACACAAACGAATAATTCGTTTTAATGATCTCCACTTCTGGTCGCCATATTATTTTCCGTAGAGCTAAGTTTCCGAATCCACTGATGTAGCGCTCCTGTTCAGTTGTCGCTGTGTAAATTATGTTTAGCTTCGTATACTCGTTGCAGTTCATGCATAGGCGAGGTTAAAATCAGACGTGCGCAAAGAAATTATTATTAATAATAATACTATTGTTATCATTCCTTTCTCGGTCGTGTGAGATTGAAGCGCTACATTGACTGCCTGTGACTGACAAGGACATTCGTCCTGTTTCAGGGCTGCTGCTGTCTCAACAGCCCTTAGCTGTGCCTGCGAGGTGTGCGTCCAAAAAGGCCGGCGGAAGCTCGAAAAACGTCGGCGGGAAAAGTCCAGGCCGTCGATATGGCTTCAAAAAAATGGATGGTATAAAACGCCAACTAAAACATTCTCAAACTTTAAAATGTTGATATATAAACGGACATATTTTATTTTTCCTGCAGTGACGGATATTTTGTGAACTATAAAAAGCCAGTGACTTTCTCTTTTATTCTTATGTCCAATTTAATGTTCTCTGGAATGGAAGTTGATTTGATTGAAAGTTCCTCGATGCACAAATGAAATACTGTTAAAATGATCACGGTAATAGCTTAATAAGAATAGTAGTTCTTATTATATAGTGCTTTTCTGGACACACCAGCAGCTATATCACCCTGCAACTCGCAACTGGCAACTCACTGAAGCTGAGCAGGTGTGAGCCTGGTCAGTACCTGGATGGGAAAAACTAAGGTTGCTGTTGGAAGAGGTGTCAGTGGGGCCAGCAGGGGGCGCTCACCCTGCGGTCCATGTGGGTCCTAATGCCCCAGTATGGTGACGGGGACACTATACTGTAAACTTCGGATGAGACGTAAAACCGAGGTCCTGACTCTCTGTGGTCATTAAAAATCCCAGGGCGTTTCTCGAAAGGAGCAGGGGTGTAACCCCAGCCTCCTGGCCAAATTTCCCATTTCCCATTGGCCCTTGCCAATCATGGCCTCCTAATAATCCCCCTCTATGAATCTGCTCTCCTCCCCACTGATAGCTGATGTGTGGTGAGCGTTCTGGCGCACTATGGCTGCCGTCGCATCATCCAGGTGGATGCTGCACATTGGTAGTGGTGGAGGGGAGTCCCCATTACCTGTAAAGCGCTTTGAGTGGAGTGTCCAGAAAAGTGCTATACAAGTGTAAGCTATTATTATTATTATTATTATTATTATTAATTACCTCACTCAAAGCGCTCCCCTCCATCACCAATGTGTAGCCCCCTCCTGGATGATGTGACAGAAGCTTGAGTGCGCCAGTACTCAGTATCAGTGGGGAGGAGAACAGAGTGATGAAGCCAGTTCAGAGATGGGGATTATTAGGAGGCCATGATTAGTGAAGACCAGGGGAGGTTTGGCCAGGACAGGCTATGGTTTTTGATAAGCGATCTGGGGTTTTTAATAAACACGGAGAGTCAGGAACTTGGTTTTATGCTCAACTAACTGGCCCCTCTAATAACTCTTCTAGCTGCAACCTTAGCTTGATGCTACATTGTGCTGAGACAGTACTGGACAGGAGGTGGTATTATCTTCAATATAACATGCCAGCTGTGGTTTTGAAAATAATCTCTGGCCCCATAAACATATTTCTTAATTGTTTTTTTTCTTTTTTTTCTTTTTTTTTATCAGGCAACTTTGTTCATGCTGGCAACATCCTAGCAACACAACGTTTGATACGTTGGCACCCAGGATCAAATGTAATCAATTGTTTTTATATTGCATGAAATGCTTTGAAGATGGATGAATGGATATTGGTGTTTGAAGAAAGTAAAATTGTATGGCATTTTTATTAGGTGAAATTGGTTGCATAAAGTTAAGTGATAAATATGGAACACGTCCCTCAACGAGGGAGTAGATTAGTGTATTACGGCCTTTAAAAGCCATGATTAATGAGAAATATAATTCTTAGCCACAAAACACATACAACAAAAATGTTTTATTCTGTAATCAGAACCTACTTTAAGAAATACAACATGGATAGTTATAATTGTCCTGCTATACATCTGTTTGTGTTTGTTCTGCTGAAGGTTGGCATAGGCCGCAACAACACTCTGTATGCCTTGGAGGATGGCGTTGTCAGATACACCAAGGAGGTGTATGTTCCCCCGCCGCGCAGTCCAGAGGCCACGAAGGTGATCTGCAAACTGCCCAAAGGGTCTGTCCTTTATAAAACATTCATCAACATCATCCCCAACAAGCAGGAGGGTGCCTTCAAACTGGTGGACATGCTGTGAGCCTCAATTGTCTCTGTATCTCCAAGGGGTGGAGCTCACTGTAAGCAGCAGATATTGAACTGACTTCGTGAGAATGGGTTCCTCTTCGGTGCGTGTGGATGTAGTTGCTTTTCAGTCCTGCTTCAGGAAACCAGTGGGACTCATAACTACAGAGAACATTTTCTTTATTTCAAGTCTTTACACTTCATAACATGTATGTACTGTTTTAAATAGGCAACTGCTCAGCAGGCAAAGTACAGGAAAACCCCTAAAAGATTCAAAGTAATGAAAATTCAACATTTAAAAAGAAAATGTTGACTGACCTAGAAGTCAGAAGTTGAATTTTTTTGTAATTTACCTTATCTATGTGTTGGAGGTCCAGTGGTTGGTTAAAGACTTTGATATTATAATAAAATTGTTACAATCTCCATTAAATTCAATGAATTGAAACTACTAAATGAAGCTATTGTGTTGAGAAAGCTAAGTAGTAGGAGGACAGCAGTAAAGTATGGTAATGACTTAACGCTTCACTGTGGGACAGTTGCTGGGATTGTTTCTCACAAAAAAAAAAGTGCTGGGGTTTGTTTGGCTGTCAGATTGGTTAAAAAGGAAATCCTTTTGCTTACTCAGTAGCTAAACAATTCTGTGCAGATAAAGTGTAGATTATCTTTAACTTTAAACATCATTCACATTAATTAGCCTTAAAAGATGAGGCTTTCTCTAGAAACCACATTTAAGAAGCTGTTTCATCCAGGTTTGACAGCATACTTTTAATTAATTTAAAACATCCCTGATGTGAGAAATTATAGTAAGAAGTCTCTCATGCTGTTTATAGTTGATAAAACCAAACTAGAATTCAATGCAAGAGTTTCATTTTTAATGTATTGACTTCGATCTGAGCTTAATGACTCAAAATCTGGGTTTGTACAATGTCCAAATAGTAGTCTGTGATGTAAAAAAAAATAGCCTTCAGGTTGTGGATGACATACGTGTGTTGACATAGCTGCTTTTTAATTTTTTAATCCCCTAATTAAATGCCCAACGTGAATGCTTAATTCACCAGCACTGCTGACAAATCACACACTAGGATGTGTCTTTTTTAAGTTTTCCATTTCTTTCAAATTTAAATTGCTTCAGTGCTCATTAAGATACAGGTTTATCTGCCTTTTATATGGAGATTTGAGCTCTTCCCAGAGCTTTTGAATTCTGCTCTTCCAATTATAATATGCATTAAGCTCCCTGTTTTTTTCTTCTTTAGCTAAATTAAGCTTTGCACACCAAGCTGCCTGCTAAGTCATTGTTCTGGATTTGTTTTTCACTCTCCCTTTAAAGCTTAGGCAACACTGTAACTCCTATAGAATTTAGTGTTCCTGAACACCGATAACTCTCAGCAAATGGAAACTTAAATATGCAGGACCTGGATATCAAGGAAAAAAGGGGAAAAAATACAAGTGTAGTAAAAGAGTGTCTTGAGGTGCTACAGTGTAAGATTTGCTCAATTACAGACACGTAATCATGGATATATAAATGGAATATCTCTTATGAATTAACCAGTTAATTACCCTGAAACTTCTTGATTGTATAAAACCTGTAAGTTACATCTGATCATCTTTACTGGAAGGACTGGGAGGTACAGTCAATGCTGTAAGTACTTTCAGGGACACTATAGCTGTAAAACAAGGTAATTGTAGACTTGAATGTTGATAGAAATTACGGTATTGTATTTTATTCATAAAGTTATTTGAAGGGTAACACTTCCCTGGAGTGAATGTTAAACAGCCTCTAAATTATTGAATGTATTACAGGCATCTAATTACATTTCAAAGGGCGGGGGTTAGGTACACATAATTACAGCAGGGGATGTGTGAATGAACTCAAAACCATTGATACTCGAAAATCCTTTCTAATTTTCAATGGAGAAGAGATTGTTTTCCTTTACTTGTATGCGAATAGTGTTTTGTGTCGAGAAGGCATTTTCGACATGTAAACGTTTGCTTTGAGGAAACCATTGAAAAAAGTAAGACTATTTTAACAAAGCTTAGATAATGATGGTTTGGTGTTTTGCAGTAGGCCTACAAGCTGTCCTAAAATTTAATCAATATTTGTCGAATGATCAAACAAAACAATTTAGGGATATGAGCTTAATGGAATGCTTTCTGTGTGACTGTTGACTTCAAAAACTTTCAGAATGCTGTTAAATAGTACGTATGAAGTCCATTTGCTATCGTTTGTCCCACATTGTTCCAAGGTACATTTTAATTATTAACTCCAACAGGCATTTTGGTCTATAATAAACTATTTTAATTATACACATGGCTAGAAAAAATGCAAATCTGCTCTGAAAAGAAACAATGTAAATCTAACAACTTGTTACAGCTAGCTTTGTTGTGTTACTAGTGCGCTACAAATATAAGCCTTTTTCTGAAAATGTATGTAATGCTCTATTAGAGTGTTTGTGTCTAATGCCTTTATAACCTGTAATAACAGAGGGCAAAAACCTGCTAGCGTGTGGCCCTTACAAATTATACATTTCATGCTTAAGATTTTTTATTGGTAAATATTTCATTAGTGTCTTTTTTTTGTTAGCTGTTTTAAAGATATTTGTGATTTGTACATCCTCTAATAGAATTATGACATATATAAAATTTAGTCAGTGCCAATGTAATTGTGCTATAAACCTAAATATCATACCAACCCTTCAAAACACATTTTAAGTGTAATGGTTTTTGGTGTTCAGTGCATAATGGTGTTAGATTAATATAACCTATAGAATGGAATGACTGATCATTCTTGCCCTACATTATAAAAGATACAATGTTGATCCTGTATTTGGTGGCAGTCATAGAGAATGATACTGTATAAATTAATGTAGATGATCAATACTTAAATGAAATCTGATGCAAATTAAAATATCACATAATTTGAAAATAAAATGTACAATTAAGGCTTTTCATACACTGTTTGGCAAATAGCATGACATATTCAGAGAGTCTGCGGCCTCATTGCTTGGAAACATTGGTGTTTAACAAAGAATTTACAAGCAGTTCATCTTAGGAATGTCTGGTAAATGGGGTGTCTAGTGCACTGTGGTTTTAGGTTTTGAGGATGCTGTTATCCAAAATCCCTTTGATCAAGAAAGTACACAGTAAGCAACAGCAATTGCCATCACATGGTGTAAAAAAAAAACTCATAAAACATTTTTTTTCTAATAAGCATTCTGAACTCAAAATAAGTGGGCTGACGATGCATTCCTTAAAGGTAGAAGCGTTGAAAATATGTAAACAGTTAAAACTTGGAATCTCCATTTCAGAATACAGGTCTTTTATTTGTAGTAAAGGGCCAGTGCACTGATGTATGGCTGTGAAGGTATGATTGTTTTATAGCAGGAGACTTTTAAAGTTCATGGTTAACTTTTGCAGTTGTTTGGTTTTTAAAAATGTGGTTTACCAGGAGATAGGTTTCTGATCCCCCCCCCCTTTGGAGCTGACTCCAAATGCTTGACTCAGTTTTAACAAGTGAAACGTGTGTGCAGCATGACAAATCCCACTGCCGCTGAAGAATTGTTTTTATCTAAAGGAAATGAGCAGCCTCTAATCAAACAGAAAGCTGTGTATTCCTGCTCTTAGACATTTCCATGAACATGCTAAGGTGGCAAAACTTCTTGCCAGGGAGGAAATGTAGGAAAGAACGGAAAAATACTTTCTTTCCTACATTTCTAAGAGCTTATACTAGTAATGGTAATACAATATTAACTTTTTGTAGCTTTGATTTTGTCCAAACAAATTTATGTTTGTACTCATTTACATAGTTGGGCATTTTACCAAAGCAGGTATGTATGAATAATGGAACAAGTAATAGGTTTATTCCATTCTGTAAATAGAAGAAAGAAAACAACATTTCGGCTGTGGAGCCTTTGTTGGGTGTAAGAAGGATAGGGCAGTCGACAAAGGAGTACAACAACAGTGACCACTCTAGGATTTGAACCCACATCCTTCTAGTTACAAGTCTAGAGCCTTACAGTAACTCCTCTTAGTTCCCTGTGAAATTGGTTTTCTAAAAACTGTCATCTACCAGGATCTTCTCAGTTCTCACTTAGAACACCTTGTTTCTTTAAACAGGATATAATAATTATTAATACATTAACATATAATAAAGAAAAAAATAAGTATTGACTTCCTGGAGCTGGAGGTTGAATATGTACCGTTACAGTATATGAATGGGGTACTACATTGTTAAAATTGGGCTTTTCAGTAATACATCTTTAAAGCTAAAGGAGTCTTGATTCATATTAGCAAACAATAGTTTTAATAATAAATTAAGATACAGCATTTAAGAACACACCAATGAGGAAGCAAAAATAAAATTAACAATCACTTTATTTACAATGCAAACTTCATCTGAATACTATATCTGAGTGAGCTAAATGCCCATTTGAATAAAATAAAAACATCTATGAAATGAAGGACAAACTGCGTTTTACAAAACTATGCATATACTGTACACAGTTCAGCTGTAACGTCAATCTCAGCAAACAGGAAAGAGTTGAGATTCAGGTTTTCTGATAAAATACAACAACAGACTTCCTTCTCTGAAACGTCAGCTGGAGTGACTTTGTATCAAGGGTTAAGGCTCGTGAATGCCATTAAAATTAGTGCAATATAAGCATTCTCTTGTATTTCCTCATAAAAGTTGGTTTCAAAATGCAACAATATAATAGCTAACAGTAGACTTATAATGCTTCTGTAAAGTATTTTTTTAAATCCTTGATTGAAAAACACTGAGAAAAGGAAACACAGATCAGGCAAACTGCTTGACCCTAAACTCATTTCTTACCTTTAACATTTTACTTTTTATTTCCTCTGTTCTTTAAAATCATCACTGTGCAAAGCTTTTCATCATGTACTAGAAAATGGTATAATTTTAAAATTAGATGGACTTTGAGTAGATTAAAAGAAAACATAACATAGGTGGATGCTGCACATTGGTGGTGGTGGAGGGGAGTCCCCATTGCCTGTAAAGCGCTTTGAATAGAGTGTCCAGAAAAGCGCTACATAAATGTAAGCTATTATTATTATTATTATTATTATTATAAGAAATACATATGATCAGCTACAAATCTTCACACGATTGTAGCTATGGACAGAATTTATAAAAATAACCAAATAATCATAGAAATCTCTTAATCTTGTAAGTGTACGTGTTCCAGACATTACTGAAAAAGCTATCAGTTCAAATGATTTTCAGGTCCCACTACCACCTTCCTCTTCACATTAAAAGTTTCCAAGTTTATGATGATATGTTCACTCTTGCTGCTGAGAGCTCCAAATTCAGTAAGCCTTACAGGTCACCCTTCAATTCCTATTCCTATTCCTAAAGACTGGGAAAACCTGTGAATTCTTGATTAAATATGCTATTAATCTGTTTAAACCTATTTGTTTGAGAATCTCTGATCCTTGAGGGATGGAGGATATTCAGATGTGTTCCGAATGATCTCTGCCTCAATCAATCACCTGCTTATTTGCTCAGAATAAAATTGGTAACTGCATATCTTCAGCACCAGGAGTGGATATCCCTGTGAAATTACAGTGCTGTTCTATATGTGTGTTGACTTCTGTGTGTTTGGTGATAACACACAAAACTAATATGGCTGAATTCTCGTGATTAGTTGCTAGTTATCACTGATCTTTTAAAAACTGGAAAAACTGTCATCATTCTTGTTACAAGGAAGTATGAAGGATTTCAAGACAACATCATTACCATTTTCGTCAACTAAAGTTTAATTTAATTTTAATTTAACGCCTAAAAGGGACCAAAAGCATGACTGCCTGAAAGGAGAGTACAATCAGGCAACTGGCAGTAGTGGATACTGTAGATAAGTATCTGATCAGGGGACACTTTGAAATGGGCTGAAGGTGCTGATGTGATTAACTGACACGTGAGATGCAGTAATTCCTTTAACTGATTTGGACATCAGAAGATTAAGACAGATGGTTTAGTGTCTTGATAAAGATAGCTGAGCAGGAAGGTATTGCCAGCATGTTCATTGTGATTCAACTGCAATTGAAAATGTGTTGGATGTCCTTCTTTTGAAAGAACACCAGACTTCCACAGTATAGCAAATGTCTGTGTTTTAACAGATCCACCTGTCTTGGCTTTGTGTGTTTGTGCCAATGTCAGCCTTCTGCATGGTACCTGCTGAGGAGTCTTATTTTAATCTTAAAACATATTTTAGCCATCATTACACATGACCCTCTTTCTTCAGCAGTTTCAGACCAATTCCAACAAAACTAAGGCTTACAACTCTTGTAATGGCAGCTAGCAATAAAAAGGCTTATAAAATATTCAATGGGTTTGATCAAGCAGCATTTTCAATACTGAAACAAGTACCATATGATTTCAACTATTTCCATCTATGCCAATGCAAATTACAGGCTGAACTATCTCCGTAGATATTCTTCAGGCTAGAAGCGTTCTGTAAAATACAGTCTAACAGCCTACTATTCTTGTGAGTGTATGTGGTATCAGGTGGGACTTAACACTTGCATAAGTGTAATTCCTCAGGCATTGAATAACCTCTCTCATAATTAATCATTCATGGAAGATTCTTCCTCCCTTCAATGTGTCCACATTCCTTGGTAAGCCATTAGTCATTTACCTCCCTCTGTCTTAAGGAAAGTGGGAAACTGCAATTCTTCTAAGGGTGCATCAAGTCACCACGAAAGAAGCAGCGAAACATCAGTGAGCTCACTTGCACGGTGTGCTTCCCCTACAATCACCAATCGTCTATTCACAAGAAGCTCTGGTGCTGCTGTACCTGCCGTTTGTCTTGTCACAAATCTTGTCACAAATTTCTTGTCTTTCCTGTTTGTCGTAATCTTTACTCCAGGAGTATTTCCCCTTCGATGAGCTGTATTTGTCCTGATCGTTCATCTGCTGGGACTGCAAGGTCTCCTGGGCTGGGCTGTGCGCTCTCGCTCAGTGCTCTGTGACAAGTAGGATGCTCAGCTGGCACAGTAGAAACATTTTGAAAAAATAATTTGGAATTATTTGAGGTTCTTCCCCCGTTGTCCATGCCATGGGGAGTGAGAAGCCTTGTCTGAGATCCTGTGATCTAGACAGAAGCCTGGTCACCAGTGGTTGCTTGAGGAGTGTGGCATTGCGTGGGCACTTCCTGTTGCATGCTGATGTCCATGGCTGGGTGGCCGTGAACAACAGGAGGCAAGGGCACCTCCGTACAGCCAAAGCTTGCAGGGATTTCTACAGAGTGCCGTATCGACTCTTCATAAGATGGGGGTGGCTAGAGGTAAATAAAAGGGGAAAAAAAACAGACTTGAGTAGAGAGAAACAGATCTGTTTTCATACGAGAGGTCTAATATTCTTCTGTTCAGGCAATCATCAAACGTTTCATGGATTTGAGAATGTGGTTTCTGGAATGTGTTCATTTTTTAACAAACTTTATAAATGCTCAGATCTGGCCCTTATATTACAGAATAGCTGAGTAAATATGCATTTGCACTTACAGAAGACATAACAAAGCATATATGTTCTAAACATAGTTCCCTAAGCTAAAAACACAACTTAAAAATGTTCAACTGATTTCATCTGGAGATCAAAGAGCTGGGGCAAATTCTGCATTGGAGCAAAAGGAATTTCAAAGGCTGCCCTGCTGGTGCAATGTAACATCTTAGCAGGGAACATTACAACACTGGCACTGACTCATTATTTTACTGTGTTTAGCAGAGACTATAATAACGCTCCGTGCCAAATGCTAATGATTCTCTGCAGTAGGTGCACAGGTTCGATTGCTTTCCACTACCTACACCACTGTGCCACCTGTGATTTTTTAAATAAATCTCACTTTTGCTGGGATAAGAATCTGTTCTTCAGACCTACTGCAGGATTTAGTGACTTTTTTGATCAAGCTAGTAGTTTTATAAAATTGTGATTTGATTGATTTTGGTTTCTTGCCTCTATGAAGTTAGTTGCAGGCAGTGTGTAGCATGAAAGATGATTATCGTATAAATTGGTGGTGTGGCTCAACTATTTGTATCAACAGCACTTATTTCAGTTGTAAGCAATTTAGAAATTACACTTCTTTACAATATACACTAAGAGAAGGCTAGGCTTGTGAGAGTGCTTGGTGGGTAAGTATGGTAACACTTGGAGATCATACAGGAATTGGCAGTATGACAGGTTTTTGTTCACGTTTTACATTCTCAAACCCACCCATCGTCTTATTTGCTTATCCAGTACAGGGTCGTGGGGGGATGCAATGGGTGCAAGGCCGGACAAAACCCCAGTCTATCTTAGGGCAAACCCACACACAAACGCTTTTTTATCTTCTGCCTTCTGATCTACTACAGGTGCTTAATTTTTATTTACTTTTTATTTTCAAATACAATACAACAAACATACAACACACATGCGAGCAGCACAGCTCTGTTTTACTGCAAACTTCCGAAACAGACCAGAATAATTGGAAAGTGTAGTTAACAAGCCATAAAATGTAAAACTGCCCAGACAGTCTATTGTGAACAACAGTAAGGGACAGAAAAACTGCAAGGACCACAGAGGCCTTTCAGTGAAAAGTGACTGCTGGCTCCTACAAGATCCATCCTCCTATTTCAAAAAGATAGTAGAAGCCATTGGAGTAAATTTAGGAAACACATCAGGCAGGCTGGGTTTTGGTGATAGTTATTTCCTTCAATGAACAATTAAAGAAAAAAGGCTGTTAACCTGAAAAATGTTACACAAATGCCATGTGATTATGGAGATGTAGATGTTTTGTGACTATCATACAATGACTTAATAGTTTGCTATTGATTATTTCATATTTTTGTTTCATACTTGATTTTTAATTCAAGTGCTTAACATTTTGTATCTTTGTATACAGATAATTAACGTAAAACAGTTAAATTCACAGCGGACAAACATTTAGTCACCCCAATTTTATTTGCATTTCATATTACAAATATTTAGGAGGTCTTCAATTACTCAACAGTCCTACAATTTCAGAGGATATTTTAAAACTCCTGATGCCTTTTGGTATTTGGTGTTTTGGTCAAACATTTCATGGAAACCATTTATTATGTTTGGGTCTTTAAAAACGCACTGTCCCAAAGCAATTTATTTTCTTTTTAGCAAGTAAAAACTAAAAGCTTGTGCAAATGCACTGTGGTTAGACAAATGTCAAATTAATTGGTTTAGTAAATAGAAAAAACAGACAGCAATGGCATATGAAAAACATGGGAATTGGTCTGCACAAACCCTACGATAGCCACTGTCACGAAAGGGAAGCCCAATCTGAGATGACAGCTTTTATGCCTAATAGTGCATTAAGAAAAAAAATGCTATTTTTAAAAAATCTGAAGCCTGTCAGTAAAGTATAAATGGCAGGAAAAAAAAGCAAATGGTAAAAGCACATTTTATTTTACTCAGTAGCCAAAATCTTTATGGGCACTAGAAAGCATAATACATAGATTTACTCAACCCATGGAAAGAAATGAAGTGACAAATTGCCAACAGTTTAAAGTATTACATTGTCTGTAATTGCATTACAGTTTCAATAATACAGTCATGCAAGATGCTTACTCGTGAATCAATCAGTCAGAGCACTTTTCCACTAGTGAGCGTTCACAGATCTCCTGCCTATCGCTCACCTGGGCCGTCACGCATGGCGCCATAATGATCAACCGTAACTCACCTCAGCCATGGCAGGGGTGCTGAGACCAAACCTATGGGCAATCATCATGTGGATCTGGCGCTGGCGGTCCTTCTTGCGCACACTCTCGTAGGAGGGCAGGCGAGGGAGGGGGGCCTCGAGGTGAGGCAGCTGGTAGCTGCTGGGCGGCCCGATGAAGTACAGCTGACCTGGCTGGGGGGAAGGAGAGTTGTCTAACACAGCAGCCAGACTGGATACACACGGCAAATATGAAGGTTTTAACACAACAAAGCTACATGACGACACCTTAACTGTTCTAACGTTTCTTTAACAAAGGGGCTTTCAGATTCATGAATAAATCCTCCATTTACTAAATATTCATGAGGCTCTTAAGTGTAACAAAAATAGTTCATCCATCTTTGTAGTGTCTAATGCCTTGCCAACAGAAGCCAAACAGCTTTTACAAATCATCACAAATTATATTAAATAGTAATACAGCTACTAAAAGGTAGTGGAAGTCTACAAAATGGAAGTCACAGAGTCACCTTCTAGAACAGAAAGCCTCCAGTGTATACAGTACATGGTTATAAGTCTGTAAAAGACATAGTCAGGCTATAGTTATGAAACTCAACGTGTGTAACATGTTACAGGATTATGTATTCAAACTGCCATCTTAGACAGCTTGATTTCTAATTTCAAACTAATATACATTTGAAAAGCCAGTAACTAGACAGACTAAGTTCTGCTGTTGTCAGTTAAGTCTCACAGCAGCAAAGTGGAAGAAAAAGACCAGAGACTGGAAGAGGATATTCTACTAAAATATAAGTCTTCTTAGTAAGAGCAGGTGAATGAGGATAAATATGAAAATGACAAGATTAGACGATGAGTGGAACTGTTAAGGAGACATGAGATGGGTTTAAGGCACTACTTATCACACCTGGGCATCAAGGTTGTCAAAGGCCATGTCTGGACTTTGCTCTCCATAGGAAGATCGCACCAGTGTCTGTCTGCTGCTGTGATACTGAGGTGGTGCATCCTGGAGAAGGGAAAAGGACAGGAATCGTTCATAGACGTACTCCAGAGTGAGTACACAAATACAGAGAGCAGGCAGGACTTGGCACACTCCGTTCAGATACACCACATAGTTTCTAGATCCAGGCAGATTACACCAGTTATGTGTGTGACTATCGATTTCACCTTATCAATTATTACAGGGACTTCTATGAAAAATCACAGCTGCAGGGTGATATGTGATAAGGTGATAAGAAATCAAGGTTGTCATTTAGCACACTTTATTTCACGTTGACCACAACAAGGTAAACTATGAGCAGCAAAAATGAAGCGCTATAGTAACTTCTCTCTCATTTATCAGTCATCCATTTTCTAACAGCTTTATCTAGTAAAAGGTCGCAGGGGTTTCTGGAACCTAACCCAGCAAGCTATGGACACAAGGCAGGAGTACCCTGTCATGTTTAAAAATCATCTGTTGCAATTGGTATCTTTTATTGGTGTTTAACAGTTCTGTTATAGTGTCAGTCTTTTTGTGTTTAACAGTTCTGTTATAGTGTCAGTCTTTTTAAACAAACATTGGTTTTGTTAAAGCACTAAATTGAGTTTATTATTACTAATATTAGTAGAGGTAGTATCAAAAACCAAGAAAGATCCTCAAGCAGTTATCAATTTGAACTTCTAAAATGAGGTCTGTGAGCTAGCTGTGTTTATTTAAATGTGTAGAAAGGAAGACACTAGTACAGGCTTTTAATCTGGACCTTTGTGTTTTGAGACAATGCTGTGCTTTTCTGTGTCATTGGGGATCCTAGCAACAAACCACAGGAAGCCCTTTCTATTTGAAGCCTTTTCTATTTTTCCCTTTTTCTGACTTATAAACAGCAAGTAGAATGTAATATTGTGCAGTGGTTAAACACAATAAAAAACAGACACTGGGAAGCTGTAATTTCTTGCCACTCCATTGACCTCTGGCATTCTAATGCATAGACTTCAGTAATATGGATACTGATGACCAGTGACAATTAACAGCAACAAAACTACTTAGACAGACCACCTGTGGAACCATTTCTTGTGGATTTAGGATTTAAACGTCCCTTCTTATAATATTCATCATCAACTAGTTTCCTGACTTCACAAATGTGATTTTTCATTTTTTTGTAGGAAAATAATATCCTCCCATTGTGTCTCTTCATTTAAATATACACTGTGCAAAAACACTCTCCTTTAATAAAAAGTAAGAATATAACAAAAGACTCTCGCGCTGAGACAACCTTTGTATTCCCATTCTTCAACAGAGAATGAGGATAAAGGATTATTTATTATTTTTTGTTTGGTTGTTTAAAATACTATTGTACTCTTTCCGCAATTTCCTGTTTTTTCATTTCCTCCTTCTTGCATATCTTACTTTATTCCCTGTTGTCGTGCCAACTAGCTATTATATCGAAAACAGTTCTGGAAAAGACTTATTTTAGTGGATTCTCAATACTGATTAACACTAGGAGTCATATAAACCACATACTGTAGGCGTGCAGAAATGTTTAAAAGTGAGAAAAAATGAAAATGTCTATGCAATTGTGTTATCTAACATTACAATAAAACAAGTTCCAGGAACTGTAAATGTAAATTCAGAAATTAATGGCTCTGGTGAGTACTCAGTCTTTGTAACTGCAATGGTAACCTGAAGGCAGGGCAATCAGGTGAAGGTTATGCATTCAGATTCTAGGTGGGGCATTGCTATATACCCTTGAGCAAGGAACTTTTGATCATTTCACTTAATTGCCCAAGGGTATAAATCTTGACAAATCGAAGTTAATATAAAAACATCATCCAAATAAATTTATTACATGTTACATCCACATAATAATAATAATTGCTTACACTTATATAGCGCTTTTCTGGACACTCCACTCAAAGCGCTTTACAGGTAATGGGGACTCCCCTCCACCACCACCAATGTGCAGCATCCACCTGGATGATGTAACGGCAGCCATAGTGCGCCAGAACGCTCACCACACATCAACTATCAGTGGGGAGGAGAGAAGTGTAATGAAGCCAATTCATAGATGGGGACTATTAGGAGGCCATGATTGGTAAGGGACAATGAGAAATTTGGTCAGGACCTCAGTTTTACATCTCATCCAAAGGACAGCGCCTGTTTACATACACAAAAGGATTTAATTTTCAATCTAGAACTGCTGAATGAAAAAAATGTGCGTATTTTGAGAAAATGTTCACCTCTGTGATATGGTTTGTTTCCAGGTATGAGTCCCGGAATAAAAATAGTGTCACTTCAAAAACTAGCATGTTGGGAATTTTGTGGATTTTTATATAAGGACATTGGTAATGACCTGCAGGTTGAGTTTCTGAAATTAATCTTCAGACAGAAAAAACAACTCAAATTAACATTTAGTCAAATAGAAGCATTACACAAATCCTCAGTGATTCTGTAACAAGAATAACACACTCCTGTAGATCATTACCTAGTTCCTTTTCCTTGGTCAGTAGCCCTTGTAAATATACCTATCCAAGCTGTCAGCTTCAAACCCCGCCATATAATGTCCCTGAGAAAAGGAAGGGCTAGGGTTCATGAAGTTTATTACAACTACTGTATCCTCCATTTATATATCTTCACACTTCTTTGTGTGCTTGAGCTACTGCCAAGAATACATCATTTTGACAATATTCCTAGGTTAAAATTATACAAAAATCATTTGTTTCCACATCCTTTAAAAAAAAGTTATATCTAGGCACCAAGCATCAAAGGGGTTATGACTGATGTCATTGCAAAACATCTAGCTTCCATTAATGCTGTGATCACTTGGAGGGCACAACTCATTGTTCTTCAAAGAATTTATTTTTCTCTCGCTGCTGTGCTCAGACTCCAAGTAAGATAAACACAGCCATCCATAGAGAGAGAGATTATTTTGTTCTGTGCGCAAGTTAAGCATACCAGCAGAGGCTAAGATTCTGCATCTCTCTCTGTGAATTAAGAAGGCAAGAAAATAGCCCTGCCTTGGAAAGATAATGGCCAGTCCTCAGGGAAATGGGAGTGGAAGTCATGAAACAGGAAAAGAGTCTTAAGATGAATGGTTATCAGAGCCGGAACAAAAATGCTGCCCCTTTGAGATCAGTCACACATCCTGTCATGCTTTCCGTGGCATTTTTTGCAGACCACACTGATCGTCATGTGGACGTGCTTTTCTTTCATCATTTCTACAGCACAGATTAAAATAGGTCTGCAACTTGTGTATCGCTGCATAACATACAGTAAAATGCCATAGAAATAAATCATAGAAATAAATTAATTGCAGAGTACTAATGGACAATACAAAGGCATAGGTTGCTGTTTTTAACTAACAGTATGGCCCTTTTATATATTAACAAAATATGAGTTATAATTTACTTCAGTTTAGTGGAATATTTTGGCACTTCCTGTGCAACCTGTGATGAAGTGCATCTTGAAGACAATTCTAGGAAACAGTGCTATCAATTAAACAATAAAGGCAGTGGCAATTGCAGCTTTTAGCTGATTTTCTGTGTGGGTAATAGAAGACACATACCTGGGTCTTCTTGGCAGAAGTGTGTTCATGCTGCTGGGGAATAATTAAGCTGACTCAGTGCAAAGGTTGCCAAGATAAACCACAAGCCAAAAGTTCTGGACACAGTGACTGATACACAGAAAGACTCGGAGTAAGAACACTGATTATTCTTCACTGTACGCCATGACTTACTGAAATAATATACAGTATTTTCAAGGTAAAAAAAAACTACATGGCACAGCTTCTGAAATTTGCTATGGATATCATTGCACATTACTTGTGTGCATCAAACGTTATGGTCTGTTATACAACAAAAGATGCATAGGCTTTTATACTGATTACATCCACAAGTAATATTGTATAACACAATATTCATTTTAAAATAATACTTGCAGATGCTTTTCATGTATGCTATGTGCAAGTGTGGAGATACATCAGTAAACATTTGTTAAGAATTTCTTTCTCTCAGTGTTAAAAATGCATGTTTTTTAAAGTAAAAAACTAGGCAAATTCAATCAATTTAATGTAAATGTCTCTATGGGAGCTATAATAATTCTCCATTGTAACTTCTTTTCTGAAAAAGATCCTCAGCCTTACTGTACATGACAAAGGTCAGTTTTTGAAGAGATAGCTTTCATCAATTGTTCATTTTTCTGTTGGCTTTGGGTTTTTTTTAAATGTCAGTATGGCATATCGTGAGGACAGAATTTCAACTGCTACTGTATGTCAAACCCATCAATTTACTTTGCAAGTATTCAGTTTTATTATTTTAACTCAGCATATATTGCCGTTATCCTGGATGTCTGTGCCTATCATTCAACAAAACTAAAATGACTTTTTGCCCATGTCTTGATTAATTTTTCAAAGCTCCACAGCTGAGGATCTATAGTCATTTTACACTCTCTGAATTTAAAGTCATTACATTTACAAAGACAGAACAAAACAATGTTTTAGCTTTGCTCCACAATGAGTATGGACATGCAAGATGATGACAATATGAAATTGCTGTGAGGATGACACATCAGTTAGTTGAAATTCATGGAGACACTTTGCTTACATTGAGTGTAAATGGCAAAACCACATACTTTCTGACAGCCCTCTGTACTCCTGCAGAAAGGCCTTCAGATGTCCCCCCGAGAATATAAGCAGAAATGCAACCATGACAAATGGCTGACAAGGTTCTCTCTATCACACTTAAAAAGAAGTTCCTATCTGTATAACCTACTGATTTGTTGCTGAAGTTTTAAAAAAAGAAACAAAGAGCTTCATGCAGAAACATTAAAGATATGGGGACCTTTCAAACAAGCATAGGCCAATATAACATAAATGGATGTTTGTGCTGGTGCTGATTTATCACCCACAATCCTCCAAAAACAGGATCCCCTAAGTCTTTTTTACAGACTGTGAAGAATCTGACTGAATGAGGAAATATGCAAAACATTCAAAGTTAACATTGACCAATTTAAACAGAAGTTCCCTAAGAATGCTTATAAGATGCTATCTCAAAAGTGAAAGCTAATTTTAAGAACACATTTAAAGCTTTCTCTAGAAACAAAAATATGTGTGTACTTTCTTTCTCAAAAGGAGCTCATAGAATAAGGAATGCTATAAAACAGAACTGACATTTTATTTATAACTCCAGAAACTGCCAATTTTTACCGAGATCCACCACAGAGTTTTTCCATATGTGTCAATACCTGAGAGATCCCTTTTCATGCAAACTTTAGATTAAGCAACATACAAATATATTCCACACATTTAATGCTGGAAATGATGTCTATGACTTTCACTTTTGTGCTTAGTCCATTTTTACATGCACTCTTTTTGGTAAATAATATAACATGTGAAAATAGATTACATAGTAACAGCACTTGTAAACATGGCCCCATAAAGCTAAAATACAGCCCAGGAGTCTGGAAATCGCCTCCAAACCACTAATGATTTCAAACTTCAAACTCCATATATAAATTCTTGGTGGGAGCTCACTTCATTGTTGTAGATTCATGTAGAGAAAAAGGTCCCTGAATTGCATCAATTTTTATAAATCTGGAGGAATATGGAACTTGCATTATTTCTCAGAACTGAATAACAGATGTCAAAACAAAATCATGCAAATCTAAGTCACTGGGAAGATCCATTAAGATGGCCATACAGGCAATCTTCACAGAGGTCAACCACAAGATCTGTTTTGTAAGACATATGCATTGCTATGAAAATCTCTTAATTTTAGACATTCAAGCAGTAGAAAGTACTCTGCTAACACACCTAATAGATTGTCATGAGAGAATTAATAAGAACTAGTTCAAATTGTCCAAGAACTGTGTGGCCAATTGCAATTTAAAAATGCACCCATATAATATGAAAAGAAGCAGAAACTTACAGGATGGGGGTGTGTATTCTGATAAGACCTCACTTTGCAGCAAAGGGGGTCTTTTCTGTAGAGTATTGTCAGCAGCACCAAGATAATCACAAAGAAGACCATGCAGGACACTGGAGAGGGAGAGATTGGAAAGGGAGAAATTGTAAAGTCAGTACTTGTCTTTTCAATCCTTGTACTTGCATTTGCAATAAAGTCTCTCAACAATCCATTTAATTCCATTCTCTTGCAGTCCAGTACTTAGCTGCAAGCATGCCTCAGTCATAAAAATAGACTGAGACAGGATTGAAGAATTAAGAACCTTCTTGTAACAAATTGTGTTGGATTATTTTAGAGTAGCCACATGCTCTTAATGATTTCACAATGGTTTTTACATGCAGGTCAGATTAAGAGACAGCTGAAAGTGAAAACAAAAGTGGGAGTTTGTATTGATCACTGTCAGTCAATATCAGGTTATCACTATCCAACCCCATTCTTCTGTAAAATAATTGCAGCAGAACACAGGGATCCCGAGGCCCATGTGTCTTTCCGGAGGAATAGTGACATATGACCAAAACTAAACAGTTAAACAGTAATTAATGCCCACCATTGGAACAATAATGCCATTTTCAGTATAAGAAAAGCTGAATGAAAGGAAACAGGCCATTTGGAAGTCTCATCATCACTTTTACTTAGGTTTGTTAGTTTTATTTTTGTCCTTTCGAAACTTTTAAACAAGAGACAACAGACCGAACTCTCACCGATATAAATTCTGAACGTGTTCCTGTTAATGTACAATTATTCCAAACTACAGATAAAACCATCACGTTTAGTGCTTTTATTTATTTGATCTGTTTGCCTTCTTAAGGAGATAAGAATTGCTTCGTTAATCCACATGGCCGAACCAACGTAAAACAAACAGGCCTACAGTAGATAAGGGCGATAAGCTTCTAATTTAGCTAAGAGAACTGGGTCAACGGGTCATTGTTCACGGCAAGTTGTTAATTAATTTGCCCGTGGGATATAATAGTTCAAGAACAGGAATAGCTTTTATTTGTTCAGAAGGATACCAGAATTTCAGACCTTTGCGTTTCATGGTTCATTATAGTTTAATTAAACAGAAAAAAAAAGAAAGTGGCCGGGAATATTATTTTGTTTCGTGTCCTAAAACACACAGGAGTATTATTTTGTAACTAAACAGGTCGTGTGTTCATCAGAGTGAACCCCGCTTTTATTAACTTCCCCTACCAGATACCGTTAAAATAAATTACGGTATCGACGTTGTATTATACAATGTAGAAAGTGATAAACATCTACTGAAATTACAAGTTTTTATTTAAAAATATGAATACTACCCGTATATGACTGCTTAACCCAAAAATTGATATTTAGAGATTTCCATGGTTAAATGTGAAATGCTCTTAAGAGTTCGCATCTGAAAAGTTACTCTACGGCACGGCTACTTACTTGATGCCACTATGACCGTAAGCTGATCAGCTGTCAGAGCGGGCTGTGTGGTAGGGAAAGCTGTGGTCATTGCGCCTTTCATTTCAGCAGCACTGAAGAACCGTGAACTCCGGCCAGTTCAGGGGTCCGGTAGATGAGACGACTGGTCAGGTCCCTGTTTGCATCTTGCAGGGAGTTGCTGTCTTCACAAGCGGCGACGGGGACTGCTGACCTCAAGTTAAAGCATCACGCGCACACCCACCCACAGTCCCTCTTGTCATCAAGAGATCTGCCGCTTCTCTCGACTTGGCTCGCAGGAATATCCTGTGACGCCGCGATGAAGATCTGTCTTATTACCTTGTCGCACACGCCGAGCTCGGAAGTGCGCTGCTCCTGTCTTTCACGAACACTGCTGGCGCAGCGCACACCGCCGTCGGTGGACAAGAACAAAGTGTGGGCTCTTCACAGAGCCGACTGCTACTATTGCCCCCCCGGACAAAGGTCTCTCCTTCTCCGCGCTGCTGCGAAACATTAACATCAGCGGATACCCGCCGCAACGTTTTCCAGAGTCAAACACGTGCTTTGTCCTTCACTGCAAAGCAACTTTGTCGCACGCCTTTTAAACAAGGGACACATCCCCTCCCGACAATATAAAATAAATCTATGAAAAAAAAACACGTCCAAATTTAAATAAAACAAATTACTTCTAAATATGAACGCATATTCTCAACAACGCGAGGAGCATAAAGTGATTAGATATTTTTGAGCGACCTTCGCTCATTTCCAGAGTTTGTCATCGCGGGTTGCTCAAAGGCACTTTGCACAAGAGATCTACAACTTTTCTCTCCCTCTCCTAAAAAGCTCTTAACAATGCTGGAGTCCTCCCAAACCCAGCCGCCAGCCTCACTAGGTATGTGCAGTGGAAACTGTTTCCCAAACTTTATCTGGTCTGGGAGGAGCTCCCGGGTCGTGCCCGCGGCCGGTCAAAGCCCAGGCGCTGCTGTGCGAGGGGGATCCGTGCCCTGCTGATAAAACCGGTGGACAGGACAGCGCATTCCGTCGTGGGAGTCTCTCGTTGCCATGGAGACCGCGGGGAGCCGGGGCTGCGGTGCCCCGCCGCCCTGCGCATTTCGGCGAGAGCCTCTGCTGGCAGGACTAGGGAAGTGCAGCCTGACGCCGGCCGGTTGCGGACGGGTGTCCACCACCGGAACACAAGTCAGGGGTCGTCCCCCCCCAGCAGCCCGGGGGCTGGACGGCCGGTGTGACCGCTTTTAAATTGGTTCAGTTAATTCAGTTGCCAGCCGGTTTAGCTCTTTAAATGCTGAGAGAATAAAAATCCACAGAATCCGCAGCGCTCCTAGACACGAACTGGACAGTCCCCACTGGTGCTATTGTCCCAGAACACTGTCAGCACTGCTAAAAGGACATGTCCTCAATGATAATAAGAAAGCGGAGCGATTGTAGTGGAGGTAAGTTTAATATTGCGAATTGTACGTGTAGTTAAGATGGCTTAGCAGTCCCCACACGTTACAGATCTTCAGGTGAAAACTGTCCGGTGAGCACCGGGAGGATAGTAGTCCGAACATGAGTGCTGTGCTGAGTTGTTGCTATCGTTTAGTCACGGATCGGGTAGATATGAATGCAATAATACAGAACCGCATTTTCTTGATGCCTTTTAAACCATTTTTTTCCTGAAAACGCATTTTTTTAAACACAATTATTTAACTTTTGTTAACCTTAATTTCGTACTCGTTTTGGTAACTTGTAATGTCCCATTCTGATCGTGAATGAAGTTGTGAATCGTTCGTTTAAATTTTGTTGAAATCCCTTTTTTTGATTAATAAAGCGACTATTAATTGGCATTCGCTCTAGCTGCAGGTGGCTTACAGTATGTATAGCCGGAATTGACTATATAGTTTCTGATGCTCGACCTGTTGGAATGGGGAGGCGTACTGTACCTTCTTTCTAAATCTTTCGCCATATTAGACACCTGAAAACAGGACCACCAAACTCCGATTAATCACCTTGTCCAACAGAATTATTTTAATCTTTATTTAGGCTTATAAGTCAACTGAGAACAATGACGGCAACGACCTGGAGAATCATTGGTACACACCAGGGCACTGAATTGAGATAGTCTGAGTTTAAGGACCAACTCCTTGATTAAGGGAGTAACAGCAACCTCCCTTCGGGATCATGAACCCTCAATCGGTGTCCGAAACCTAACCAGGCAATACTGTACTCCATTTTACAAAAGGTATACAAAAGAGCTTCTGCCTCTTATCCATTTTTCAATTTTTAACCGCTACTTCCAATTAAGGTTCGAGGGGAAACCGGAGCCTATCCCGGCAAGCAACGGGCGCAAGGCAGGGTACACTGTGGACACGACGCCAGTCCATCGTAGGGCACACGGAGACACTTATCACCCACACGCTCAAATCAGGGCCAGTATTCTCAGAAGCTAATTAACCTACCAGTATGTCTTTGTACTTTGGGAGGAAACCTGAGCAAGTGAGAACAGGAGGGGAGACCCCATTACCTGTAAAGCGCTTTGAGTGGAGTGTCCAGAAAAGCGCTATATAAGTGTAAGCAATTATTATTATTATTAACATACAAAACTCCACACAGAGAGCACTCCCCGTATCGAACCCCAGGAATCCTAACCACTGCGTCACCGTGCGGCCGCTACTTTTTACGTAAAATGTAAAAAAGGCAGGGCCTTCACAGAGTTTAACGAGAAAGAAAACTTTCGATCCATAAACCTTTCCAAATGGATGCGCTGTGAAAGTTGTTTTGGACGGACTTACAGAGTTTTGTTTGCAGGCAGTTAAAGGTGTTTTTTACATTGAAGGATTTTGATATTCTATTGTACTGTTTAACAGAAAATGTGGAAAAAGAGCATTTATTTATAGTAAATGTATTAGTCATTCTGGGTAAATTTTACATTCATAAATCAAAATGGTCTAATAATACTCCCCTTTTTAGTATTTTTGAGGCGGAGCTGAAACACTATTTAAATTCAATAAGAAATGGAGAAATAATATAGCAAGGAAAACTTTTGATATATGTAAAAATACAATTTGATCACATAATTTACTTCATTACCTCTGGCGGTTAAATGTTTTTTTTTTCTTGTTTGTGTTTTATTCTCTTGTACCTGTTTTTGATCCTCTGGTTGTAGTTGTATTTGTAAATTCTTTATACGTTTAATATATTTTTTAAAGGATGCGCTGTGTGTCACTGGCTCCTACACTGTCGTAGCTCCACAGCTCTACTTTCTTTGTTTCTTCTGTATCTATATATCCCTGCTAATACAGTATATGAATATTTACAGTTTTAGTTTGGTTTCAGTTTATTCATTGTGATTGTCTGTTACACTATGCTGTGCCATATTTTATTGTATGCGGTATTATATGAAGCATAGCATCACTGAATGTGCAAAATAATACTTAACGAAAATACTACCATCAATATTTATATATATGCAAGACATAAAGTAGTTTCATACGTATTTCAATGCGTAATGAGAACATTAAGTTTACCATATGTTCTACATGTAATTTATTATGATCGATATCCGTCAAGTCGGGATGCTAGAATCTTCGCAAAGGAATTGCGTTTTGTGTTGCAGGATCTATGAGCATTTAGTTGGATCGCAGCAGTTACACGTGTCAGCCGCCCGTCGACACAGTATGGGAGCGCGCTGCGCACGCCCTATTTTAAATCTGAAGACTCCTGACGTCCTTGCGGGCGCGTTCCCGTCCGCGCACTCTTCCATGCGTGCGCGCCCCCGCCGATCTTTAATCAGCCTTCGCATGCGCGCCCCCATCGCGCCTTGTTGGCTCTCACACAAAAGCGGAGACCGAGAAAGATGGTGGCGAGCGTAAGGGTGCAGAAGCTACTCCGCCGTTACAAACTGGCGATTGCCGCCGCTCTGACAATCCTTCTCGTTCAGGGACTTGTGGTGTGGAGTCTCAGGAGCCTGGAGGAAGGGGAGAAAGCGGAGGTAAGGCTTTGACCGATGTCACCGATCTTACGCGATGTGTCGTTTATGATTTTGGATGTTGTCTGTCTATAGACACAGTATGTGACTGTGTTTGCAATGGGCTGGGGAGAAATCTGGCCAGTGCCGCCGCACAACAAGTTCCCAGTGTGTCACTTGCGTTCAAGCGTTTCGTGCCCCCCTGCGATGTGCAGTTGCGTTGACTGCAAAGAGCCGGGGGTCGGTGTGGCTAGCCCTTCTGTTTCTCTTAGAAAGCGATGTGTGCGCGAAAACAAACGTGTTAACTGTTTTCCGCTAGTGCGTATTTGAAAACGAGAACAAGGTAAATGAAGCGCTCTGAGAGGAGCTCAGAAGGCGCCGGCTGTCAGTAAGGTTATTTACGGTTCGTGTTGGAAAAGGCACTGGAAGAGCGAGTTACAGGCATTGTGAGACGGGCAGTTCGGACGCCGAAGTGCAGTGGTCTTGGGTCGAAGAAGACGGCGGGTGGCGAGTCCCAGCGTGTCTGAAGAATGTGATGATTTTCTGTCTGGGGTTTCTCTTCACCTAATGGAACAAAACCGCAGACGGCTTTCCAGCCAATCCCGTCCAGGACTGCTTTCAGACTTTTGTAGTGGGCCACGCACGATAGATTACAACTAATAATTCGCGTATGTGTGTAATACTAGTTTATTCAAAAGTCCTAAATCTCATTCCTCCAAGATAATGTCACTGGGTTCATGCACCAGAAATAAGTATTGGCGTGGTTGCTGCGTCGAGCTTTGCATCGCAGACTAGTGATGCGCCGCTAAGTTGTTCACATAGGTAAACAGGTTTCCTTTTTACGTACGAAATCGGCCATCAATCAAATCAATGCAGTCATTTAATATTAACTGGTCTTAATGTGTTATTGAAGAGATTCAAGTGCGGCGCTGCGTCAGCGTGCTCTGGTTGCAAAGGGACGAATAAAGGTTAAATACACGCTGAAAAGTAGAAGAAACAACTTATATCCTGAAGAAGGCTTTACAGCTGAGACAACTGTTTCTTCGTTGTTGTTTTTTTCCAGTGTGTAATTATTCTTTACTTATTTATTATTTTGTGTTATTTCTGTTTTTGTTGATGTGCTGCTAAAGTTGTCCAGTGTTTTCGGCTCACTTTCTGTGATCAATAAATTGAGCAATGCCTTCTCCACACCCCGACTCTCTGCCTACCCAGGGCTCCAGTCATTTCTCCAGATTTCACACTTCAGATTCACAGATTCCTTCCAAACACGAATTTCTGGAATGCCACTGAGTGACTCAAAGTGCTGGTTGGGTATCATGTGGTAGATTAACCCAGGTTCTCCTAGTAATTAGCTCCCAACAGTATACCTTCACACCTCTGTTCTCTTTCCACTCCTAGCACTTTCAAATGCACGGAGGAGGGAGATGTCACTAAATCCCATAAGAAACCTGATACAGTGTAGCCACTGTGGTGAATCTGTTTTCCTCAGCTGTGCAGACAACTTGTGGAAGGAGACACTCTTCAGTTCCCTTACCCAGTAAGCGTACAGAAGTATGAAATTAAATTATGCTTAAAAAGAGCATGAGGAAGATTACAGACAAAAGGGGGGCATTTGGTCCCTTAATAACTACTGTTTGGTAGTAGCTTATTGTTGCAAGGTTTTTATCCAGGAGGGTCTTGAGGGAAACCAAAGTATTGACTTCAACCCCATGGCTGTGTGGCTTGTTCCATTTACCCAGATCCCTTTGGGTAAAGAAGAGCCTCCTATTTTCTGTCCATGTATTTTCTACTTGTGTGCAGTGGTTTGTGTTTTACTGTTCATTTCGAACAAAGTCCACAGGCCTGCCTTTGAGGATTTTAAATACTTAGACGAGGTCACTTTTTAATTTTCGCCGTTCAAGACTAAAATGGTTGAGTTCATTCAGCCTTTCAGTTGAGGACATTTCTTTAAGTCCCAGAATGCAGTTGGTTGCTCTCTTCTGGACTGATTCCAGAGCAGTGATATCTTTTTTTTTTTTGTAATGCGGTGACCAAAAGTGTTCATCATATGTTAAATGAGGCCTAATGCACTGTACGATTTTAACATAACATGCTATGTTTTGAATTATATGCTTTTGCCTGTATAACTTAACATTATTTTTGTCCTTTTTTATTGCTTCCTCCATGCTTCCTCCATGTTGTCTGGAAGATGATAGATATCTGTCAATAGAAACACCCCAGTGTTTTTCATAAATAAAGCATTTCCCAATTTATATTTATAGTTGTATTCATAAGTTTAAAAATAGTTATTTTCGCTGCTATTGAATTTTCTCACCTGTTGCATGTATTGTATGTTTCCTGGAGTTGTCTTCTGGAAACCCTGCTGCCCAATGTCTGGATCAGACTGTGTTCTAAAGAGACGTCTCGGAGCTTGTATGTAGAATCTGCATGGACATCTTCCAAAACGGTTTTGCTCAAGTATAATGGGATTTTATGCACACATCTCCCCAAACTGCTTTTTTAGGTCTCAATTCAGAACTGCCTGTAGTTAATCATCTCTGCTCCCCATCATGCTTGGAAGGACCAGCACAGCCGAGATACCATAGGAGGCATCCAAAATCTACTTCTACATTAGAAACTGCTTTTTTACCCTGTGTGCTCACAGTGCTGAGGGTTGCATCTCATTGACTGCTACTGTACACTGTGGTACTACTGTAACTGGAATCCTAGCAGGCTTTCAACCCAGTATTGGTAAGAAGCTGGAAAAGGGGCACCACAGAGCTCTGCTTACTGTTGGCTAGTGAAGTTGTCCAAGTTTATTTGGACTTTGGGGTTTTAACCAGTGCTCTGAATGAAAAACTTTTATCACGAGAGAATTAGATTTTTATTTTGTTGGATCCTGATTTGCTCTGAAGTGAAGTGCTTTTAAAAATGGTATTTTTTTTAACTTGACAAAGTCTTATGAAACCGTAATGCAGGGTCAGTAAGTAGTGTAGTGAGAAAAAGACTGAAAAATTTGCTAGACTGTGTACTAAGACAACTATCAATAGCCATCGATGATTATGAAGAGCTAAATTGCATTGCAGTAGGACATGTGGTTAATTAAGGAAAATCTAAACTGGTAGTGGATTGCATGGTGGTGCACTGGTTCGCATTGTTGCCTCTCAACGATGAGCTGCTGGGTTCAATCTCAGACCTGGGCTGATATCTGCGTGGGCTTTGTATGTTCTCCGTGTGTTCTTGATGGTTTCCTCCAGGGTTCGATTCCAGACTTTGGGAGCTATATGCATGGAGTTCCCTCCTGCAGTTCAAATATATAGTTGTAGGGTAATTGATTTCTGGGAATATTGGCCCCTTTGTGAGTGTGTGTGTAAGTGTTTGTGTGTTCCCTACAATGGACTGGCATCCTGTCCGGGGTTAATCCTGCCTTGTGCCTTTTGCATGCTGGAATACTCTCTGGATTCCCCACAGTGCTGTAAATAAGTTAGAAAGTGGATGGAATGAGGGTACAGCAACTGTGAAATCTCATGGGTACAGCCATGAAAGATTAACCTTTCTGGTTGTAGGAACCCTGTTTCGATCCTTAGCTGTAATAGTGCTAATATGCTTCCGGTTTCCAATTTAAGAAACGTTTTGTCTTTCCTCCCATAAATTGAGTCGGCACACGTAATAAAACCCAAAGAGCGAACGACAACAGGGCTCAGGGGAAAAAAACAAGACATAAACAGGAAATTGAGGACGTGAGAAGTGAATTTTCAGGCAAATATCCTTTAGCCTTCCATTGAACCTGTTAGTGTGACTGCAGACATCTGTCTACAAGTGAGACCCGATGCTTTCGGTCATGTGCTGTAATCTGCCAGTACCACACTGTGTGCACCTTACGAGGATGTGTAAAAGAAGTAAGCCTTTTAACTGAAACAAAAGACCACAGAATCACATTATTTCCTGCAAGCCGGAGAAATAATTATGGGATTTTGGCATAACCTGAGATGTTTTGTGTTTGAATGTCATTTTTGTGGGCGGCACAGTGGCGCAGTGGTTAGCATCGCTGCCTTACAGCGTTCAATTCCTGGGGTGGTACCTGCGTGGAGTTTGTATGTTCTCCCCGTGTTTGCGTGGGTGTCCTCCGGGTGCTCTGGTTTTCTCCCACAGTCCAAAAACATACTGGTAGGTTAACTGGCTTCTGAGAAAATTGGCTTGGCATGTGCAAGTGCCCTACGGATGGATGGTTATGATGTTTGTGAAGCAGAAGCATCATTGAGTATG
This sequence comes from Lepisosteus oculatus, assembly GCF_040954835.1. Classification (NCBI taxonomy): domain Eukaryota; kingdom Metazoa; phylum Chordata; class Actinopteri; order Semionotiformes; family Lepisosteidae; genus Lepisosteus; species Lepisosteus oculatus. The sequence goes on from NC_090704.1 coordinate 34,799,447, forward strand.
AATAATGGGTGGAGGGTAAAATAATTGAAATCACATTCTGAGCAATGGCATTACACATGATGTCCAGCCTGAAAACGCACCAGTACTGACAATCCATAGGAAGGGCTTTGCACAGACATGGGGTTGACTGTTAGCTTAAGGAAGCAGGGACTGTTTTGTGCAGTTGTGCTGTGATGCCTCCCATAGAATGGATAGAGGAGTTTGTTAAGGCAATTTTGCTCATTTCATCAAGCCTTAAATTATACAATTATTTGTTTTCTCAAATCCTTGTGATTCTTTATATAGAGAAGTGAGTTTTTCTTTGTAAGTACTTTTTTGTAAGTATCTGAAGATGTTAAGTGTACTCTGTTCTTGTTCAAGGTTGTTTTAATCTGAAGAGGTTTAGTTCCTTTACCCTGTGAGTGTATGTAAATCCTGGATTATTCTTTTTGCTCCGTTTTCTTGGGTGGGGTGCTGTGAGTAGCCATTGTTGAGCACGTTCACTGTTTAAAGAGCAGTTCTATGAATTCTTGGCACATTCAGCTCTGCTGCCCTGGAGCAAAGTCAGAAAAAGCCGTGACCGCAGGGAGAGCTAAATGATGGTGGAGCAGAGGCTGGTATCTGCTGAGAGTGTTGAACAGGAAAAACAGTCAGTTCAGTGTGACACAGCACTGCTCTGTTGCAATCCTCAGAAGCCTTGGTCCTAAGTTGTGTTCCTCTAGGTCTGCTATCAATATGGAAGTCGCATATTATTTAAGACTTATTAACAAGTGGGAATGTTCAATATTACTGAAATTCTCCAAGATTCAGTACATTTGCTCCTTCACCTGACTGAACCCCTGGATCTTGATATCCCTGTCCTTTCACTACTTATCTGTTGCAAGCTTTATAGGTGATAAAATGGTCCAACCCAGATTCGCCAGCATTTTTCTTGTGAAACACCTGAGGGAGGATTATTGTCATGCAGTTGTAAATGTATTCATTAAACATTAATTTGTGCTGACTTCTTAAGTTGTTGTTATGAAGCTGCAGGCTCTGTGCCTTGTCACACATTTAGTCTTGGGCATTACGATTCCTTTGTTGTTCGTTCTCTGAAAAACCCATCTACCACTTACCATCAGACAAACCAGCAGGAATTTTGTGTCATCTGGTGTCTGTCTCCTTCTCTGTGGGAGTTTTCTGTCCTTTAATTTTCCCTCTTTGTTCCTCAGCCTTCAAGCCACTTAGATGTTCGATTTTAGGGACTCTCAAGTCTCCCTGAGTGCCTGTGGTGGGGAAAAGCAGTAACAAATGTTGGGAGGCCAGGAAGTGGCAGGGGGAGGGGAGGGTTTAAAAAAAGTTGTTTTTCAGAGAATAAACCTGTTAATAAGGGCTCGAGAATCTTGTTTTGTATTGCATAATTGCAGGGCAGAATAATATGCAGTTCGTTTAGCTCAAAATGGAGCATAGAGAGAAGATGGTTTAAAAGACAATTCTTTTATATAAAGTTGGGGTGGCAGATACTGTGCAAGCTAAATACCCTGGTTTTGCTCAGTTATGCATAGAACACTGTGAATTGTGTGAGGGTCTTTGGGGTAGGAATGAGAGCGTACTTAAGGAATGCAGAAAACATTCCTCGGCTGTAGGTTGAGACGTGTAGTAGTGCAAAAAAAAGAGCTAACAGCTGTACAGCACATCTGAAGGTATATCTTGTCCATCTAGTTTTGCGAAACATGAGCCTTTTGCTTGCATGGTTGCAGTAAAGAGATTAGAACAGGAAAGTGAGTTCCTTCAGAGTGTGACTCCGTAATCAAAGTATGAACTAATGGTATGCTTGGAACAGCACATAGATTTATTAGTAGGATATAGTTTTCCCAAGACATTTGTGTTAAGTTATTGACATTGTGAAATAATAGTAAAACATAACATTTGTTGTACAGTATATGTGGAGCTGTGGATTACAGTATTAACTAAAATACAGAAACTTTATAAATTCTCAATCACTTTCAGAGTCTTTGAGCAAAGAGCAGCTTTTTGTTTAGGAAAAAACGTTTTGAATTTCTGTTGAAAATTGGGGGTTTACTGTTGAGGCTCTTGTATGCAGTCAAGCATTAACCCAGTAGAGAAATTGCTTTGATAAGAAACATTGAACCTTACAGACAGTGATCCCTTTCTGTTACCCTTATTTAGACACATTACTGGGGACAGCCCACACAGCGCTGTGCCTCTGCGCTTAAATGCTTCCTGCCTGCAGTGTCACCAGTGTTCACTGTGGTGCCACCAGTTTTCCTGGTTTGCTTAGTCATATGAGCTCTCTCATGCACTCCTAGCCAGATTCTGGGATTCATCTAAGTCAGAAAGGTCACTGTGACCCCAGGCACTGAACATCTTGCTAATGAAGCAACTTGGACTTAAACCCATTGCGTCTAGGTGCAGTGGAGGCTTTCAGCTAAATTTAAGCAGCTGCCATGTGCATTGTAGAGGTAATTAATAGATGTCCATGTCTTGGGCAATGGCGGGGGGGTCCTGCAGATAAGGCAGGTTCCCTCGCTGGCACTGTGTGTCCTGGGCATCTGTACTCATGGCACTTTTCCAGTTCTTACAAGAACTGTGCACTGAGTGCAGCTATGGGATGATTAATTCACATGAGCAGATAAAAGTGTGTTGTGGCTGGCAGGGTACTGCCTCCCCACGGGCTGGTTTTTATCAAGGTCTTGGCATCAAAAGTGATTTATCCTTTTTATTTAAATAATCATTCTTTTTCAGTGGAAGGTCGAAGTAGGTACTGTAAAGTTTTGTGTAGGAATGTCCCTGTCAGTGCCATTTCTGCTTCGGTAATTATATCAAGGCATATTCAGATTGCTGAAAAACATGCCTTAGACAAAACAGTGCCTTCTGTCGTTCCCAGAAAGTTTTTCTTTATGGTGCAGCTGGATTCCTTGAGAGCCTAAGACATAGGTTGGAAAAGGCAGCCCTTTGGATTGTAAATGTTTGCATATGTTGCATAATCTTCATAACAGTGCAGAACTTTGGAAGATAAACACCTATTGCATTGAAGTTTCAACCTTTTGACCCTAGTTTGACTAAATATAAGTTCGTAAGTCTGTGATGTTTAAAATATTCTGGAATGTTTTTCCTTTCCACAAGTGCAAATTTGTAAAGAGCCTTTCTATTGTAGTCCATAAATTAATCAAACTGCTGTACAGTGAGCTGTATGTTTTCCTGCCATTTCCTGCCATTCCTTCTATGAACAACTGTCAGTATTAAAAGCAGCACTCCTCATCACCACCAATCTTTTAGTTTCCTATTAACTTTTTTTGAAGTACTCTGTAGCCAGCAGGTGTATAAAGGTATTTTTTAAAGCATACCATTATAGTTTTTCTTCCAAAAATGTCTGATTGAAAGGTCCCTGAAACATTTCCTTGTACTTGAACAGGTGAACAGTAAAGAGAGCTTTTAGACCCACGTCCTGTACCTAAGCCAACTCTGTCTCAGAAATATCTCATCCTCTGTTTTATGAGAAAACAAATAATTCTGTTATTAAAATCCCTTTTGTAGCCCAATCAGAAAAATATCTAGCTATCAAGCCATATTTGCTTTATTTGCAACTACAGAAGGACTCTTCATTGTGGCAGGCAATGTTTTCAGAACTCAACAGTGAAACCCAAGTGATGTATATTGTTCCTTGAATTTGTAGATGCTCTTTGAATTAATACAATTAACCTCAGCTTCGATTAGTGAAGTCTGTTTTTTTGTTAAGAATTTTTGTTATACCGCACACATACAAAAAGCTGTATAGATTAAATAGTTTGTATACTACCTTTGTGTTATTACAGGTAAAGGTGGCAAAGTTAAGTCTTATTGTGTTCCTTGAATGGCATTCATTTTTCTTTCTTGTTGTGTTCTTTTAAGTTCATAAGCAACTTAAATCATACTGTACTGTTATGTAGTATCACTGCACTGTCCCTGTCAACAATGAGCTGTAAGAGAAACATTTCCTTTGCAGGGAAAGGGAAATGCTAAAAATAAGAGGGATGTTGAGGACGTATGAAAGATTACAAACAAGGGGAGGCCAGGACTTTTGTCCCATCCAGCTCATTAGGTTGCTAAGCTGCTCAAGACCCCTCTTTTCACACAAGGCTTTGTGTCCCGATATTCTGTTCTAAATGTGCTTCCTTGTGGGTTTCTCCTCGTGCCTGCGGTTCCTGTTTTGTTCTGTGTGAAGAAGTCCAGTGGGTTGACCTTGTCCGTGTCCTCAAGGCGTTTGGTTGCTTGTTGTTGACAGGTATGCTGTTGCCTTTTTTCTGCAGAGGAGGTCGAAGCTGCCCGACAATGGTCAGGATCCCAAGAAGGAGCGTTTGGGCAGTGATTGGCAGAACAGGCTTTCCAGGAAGAATCGGAGTCGATGGAAACCGGGGATAGAGGGGCCGGGGGGCACGGCCGCCAGTGCCTTCCGGCGGAGCACTCAGCGCCGTAGGCCCCCTGCCAGCCTCCGGAGCTCTCAGGGGCAGGGGGGCGCAGCAGAGGGGGTGCCCTACGACCCCTCCAGCAGCCGCAATTTTACCGATCTCAAGGGGGAGGGGCGCTTCCTCACGGCACAGCACGGCGACACGGGCAGCGTGGAGGGCGCCCCCCAGGCCCCCAGCAGCGACTTCGTACCCAAGTGTGAGATCACGGGCAAGGACGCCCTCTCAGCCCTCGGCCGTGCCAGCTCGCGCCAGTGCCGCCAGGAGATTGCCAACATAGTCTGCCTGCATCAGGCCGGAAAGCTGATGCCTGAATCGGTCCCACAGTATTGCCAGCAGTACGGTGAGCCTTCTCCTTTCCCAATCCAATCAAGGCAATGTGATGTTCAGCTGAGGTCCAGACTTCTTGCTCTTTAAAGATCCCATGGCACTGTACTCCAGAGCTGGGGTGTTCGCTCTGTGTGCTGGCTGAATTCCCCTTTGAGCTTGAATACTCTGGCCTTCCTTCGTAATATAATTGATGGAACAAGTTCTCACTTTTCCATCTGGTCTGCTGTGTAGTCTGGCTGCTGGTGCACCAGGGAACTAACTGTGCTCTTCATTAGTGGGTGTAGTGAGAGTTCCCTCCTTTGTGTGAATTGCTTTGGGATCCTTAGGGATAAAAAGTGCAAAACACAAAAGGTATTGTTATAATATATAAACTGATTGAAAAAAGAAAAGCAACATTTTCTGGAATGAGAATACTATAGTTATAGCTTATGTACTTTTACAAAAAGTTGTCAATTTGTTTTAAGCCCTCTGGCAAGTTGCAGTGCCTCACTGCACAAGCTGTATTGCTGGTCAATCACACGAAAGCTCGTTAGGCGCACTTTTACCCAACGAGGTCCAGGTGGAACAAGGCCTGATCAGGTCACCTTTAAAAATGCCTTAATTCAAAGCTTAGCTTAGCACTGCATGAAAAAGGCCACACTTAGTCAGTTTTCTGTGCATTCCATAATGCCTCAAATGTCACCAGAAGCAAGGGAGAGGGCCATTGGCATGCTGCAGGCAGGCATATCATGTGCCAGTGCTGCCAGACACTCTGGAGTAAGCTGCTCCACTGTGTCCCGACAGCAGAGAAGGTTTCAGCAGAGCTGCAGGACAGATGACCGTCCAAGATCCAGTTGCCCTTGAGTGACCACACCAGAGCAGGACTTATGCATCAGACTGGTCCATCTGAGAGATCGTTTCAGATCTACCACCTGTACTGCTGCTGAAACTGCCAGCAGGAACAGTGCTCACATCAGTGACAGTGAGGCAGTGATGCCATAGAGCAAGGTGACCCGTCAGAGGCACTCTGCTCACACCTCCTAGACATCATACACGACTGGCTTCACGCATGACTCACTCTTCAGTCTGTTCCATGCAGACGGGAGGGCCAGAGTCTGGAAGAGGAGGTGTTTAGCGTTTCTTTTTTCCATCGGTATATTTACATGCTCCTATTATTTTGTCATTTTGAAGGACAGCTTTTTTGTTTGTCATAAACTTCAGTTAATTTTGTTAATCTCTCTTTGGACTTCTGATGCTCATCAGTAGTGAAGGTCAGTGAGTTGGCAAACAATTCAGCCTTGCTTTATTTTATTGTTTTTATATGCAACAATCAGTCCATAAACCCAGTTATTTTCAAAGCTGTGTTTGAAGGTACCTAAATAATTAAGGAGCCACGGATTGCAATGCAGAGGAATGAGCAGTCTGTCAGTTCATTGGATTTTGGATACACACACACAAATAAACAAGGGGAGAAAGTTTGTACCTGGTTGATGTGCTCCTGTGCCTGAGCCTCTGTGTGTCTTTAATCCCCAGGCCTGTCCAGCCCCATACTGCAGTGGGAGGACATTGACACAGACCTGTCCAAGGTGGACAACCCGGTCAGGATAGCCTTCATGCTTGTAGTCCATGGGCGCGCTGTTCGACAGCTGAAACGGCTCATTAAAGCCATTTATCATCAAGATCACTTTTACTATATCCATGTTGACAAGGTAGGCTTTCACCTTTCATTCAGGAAAGTTGTTTGGGCCTGTTAAACAACTGTCTTCAACAATTGCATTCTTCATTTTTTCATGGTGTCCGAAAAGTGGGCTGTGAAAATGTAATCACTGAACTCTATAAGCCTCGTTCATGATTATGGATGATAAAATTCTTATTCAGTGTCACGGCAAAACTAGACATTCAGAGGCCTGTAATTTAAAAATGTGCATTTCTTGAGGACATTGTTTAAATACGTGGCCTCGTGTTTTGAAATTAATCTTGTCTCTAATAGTGATTTTTTTTTCATTACAATTTTATATTGTACTACACACGTACAAAAAGCTGTAGATAACATATGATATTACTCTTTTTCAGAATCATAGATAATAAAGGTCTTATTCAGTGCCATAGCTGAAGAAGGCAAATTTAGTAATTTAAAATTTCATGAGTATATATTTATAAATTATGTTATCAAAAATAAAAAAATTGATTGAAAATAAAGACCTCTCCTATTCGTCCGGTCCCACCCATTCCTTCAACAGCAACTCTGTTTGGTTAAATGGATACTTAACCAAGATAAAGATAACCGTGGACTCCAAAGATCTGATCATCTTAGCACCATGGATACAGGCTGTGGAAAGTTACAAAAATGTCCAGAAACAGGAGAGCCATTTTGTTTAATTACATGGCATCATTATTTTGATTTGACATTGGGCATGAAGGGAATTCTATGACTGGGCAACTTTCCACGTGAAATGATTTGTCACAGTTTCAGGTATATGTCAGTCCTAAACAGTTAATTATACTGTGCACTTCCTTAATTTCATTCCTGCCTTAGCGTTTAAATTTGTTGCTTCAGAATTCATCCATTAGCATTCTATTATAGCCACCTTTCCATGATAAACCAACACACACCTGAAACATAATAGAATGTACTAAGAAACTCGGGGGTGTTAAGGTTTCAGGTAAAAGTAATCCCAGAATTCCATTCTCCACTTGTGGTCTGACTGCCACACTTAGTTTATTGTGCTCAAAGATTAAAAGGGATTTAAGATATGGAAAAGAATGAAAATCCAGAAATATTTTTTAAAGAAGGGGGATATAGAAGGTTTAAGCATGCATTAAGGTGTTTTTTAGGCATTAAAAAAGCATTTCTTTTCCTTGGTCTGTGAGGGTGATTATTAAACTTGGTTTCCTCTTGACTGTATTCAACAAAGTTCCCGTGATTCTCGTTTACCAGTGCTTGCTTGCTTTAATTAAAAGCCACTGAGTCCGCATTGAGCCTCCAGTGCTGCTGCTGTGTGATAAAGCACAAAGCAGTTGCTGGAAAAATGACAGTGGCGCGTTGACATGGTTCAGCTTTGTTCCCTTTTTGACAGCTCTACGGTTTCATTAAGGGAGGGTAATGAACTTCAAGGGGCCTGAGCTTATCGTCCACCAGAACTAATCTGCCTCTGCTCCTGTGTAGATCTTTCTACAGCACAGCTAACACTATCAGTCAGACAGTAGGTGAAGACTCCCAAATGCTGTTTTTCTTGCTTGGGAGGAATTAGCTAAAAATATTGTACCGCCATTGCTGTTGATATACTTGCTGATTTATTTTTGGTGCCTTAAAATGGGCAGCACGGTGGTACAGTGGTTAGCATTGTTGGCTGTAGGGTTCAATTCCTGACCTTGGGAAATGTTTGCATGGAGTTTCCTCCCAAAGACACTGGTACTGTAGGTTAATTGGCTTCTGAGAAAATTGGCCTTGGTGTGAGTGTGTGTGTGTTTGTGTCTGCAAAGCGATGGACTGGTGTCCCATCCAGAGTGTATCTTGCCATGAGCCTGTTGATGGCTGGGATTGACTGCAGTTCCCTCTGAGCCATAAATTAGAAAATGGATGGATGATATATAGGCATAATTATTTGCCAGTTTAATAGTATAGTATAATAAAAGCATTGTAGCATTTTAGTTTCAGTTTTCTAGCCTCCAGTGTTACAATTTATTTTTTAGCACAGTAGATTCTTCTAGTTGGAAACCGGTTGTTACACTTTTTGTAAAAGTAGTTTAAGACTTCAACTTGACAAGGAGTAAACTCTGGACATTCTGCCCATTTTTATCTTCTTTTGTTCTTCCCTCCCTTCACTGGTTCCAGTTTGTAGTTATCTCGACAGCTGAAAAACGCTGACACTTTTAATCTTTATCCCCCAGACATGAGCAGCAGCACGTTATTTAAAGGACATTGAACAATTGGTCCTTCAGTAAGTATGATTACAGACAGATTCACTCTGCACCAGTGCCAGCTCTGCATGTGCGGGCACTAGCATTCCTGATCTGAGTGTTCTGCCTAGCAAAGAACTCTGGGGAGCAGTTTCGAAACTTTATTTTTGTTTGTATTTGTTGCTGTCAGCGTTCTCATTACCTGCATCGTGAAGTGCAGCAGATTGCCACGCAGTACCCCAACATCCGGGTCACGCCTTGGCGTATGGTGACGATCTGGGGAGGCGCCAGCCTGCTGAAGACCTACCTGTGCAGTATGCAGGACCTCCTGAGCATGACGGACTGGAATTGGGACTTCTTTATCAACCTGAGTGCCACAGATTTCCCCACAAGGTACGCAAACCTGGGGTTCTAAACTGGGCTGCCTTGAACATGGAGATCCTGTGATTTATCTTTATCCCCCCAAGAGGTGATGTTCTGTAGTCCAGTGATTGTGCCTGTTTTCTGAACAGTGAGAGCTTGAGAAGACTCGTTCAGTGTTGAGGATATTAAGGAGGAACACGGCAATCTGAAACATTATGAAAACCGCAAATCAATGTAAAAGTATAACAAAATGGGAACTTAAGTAAATATTTATATATAGTATATATTGGGACCACAAATAAGTACTTGGGAACAGACTTTGAAAGGCCTTTCTGGTTACTGGAGAAGGATACTGCACTATGAAACCGATGGGTGCAGAGGCATATTACACAGGTAGCTAGAAAAGAGTAGCTGTAAATATTTAAATCTTCACAATTATTTGAAAAGTCTCTGTGAATACAGCTCTTGCAACACATGATAGAACTTTAACAAAGCTTTCTGGATAATGCTTTCTGAGCATCGAGAAGTGCTTTTCACTTTATGCTTCTTAAATACCAATTTTGAAGGACCAAAAGATATCAAGTATAGACTTTTTACACTGTGCCATTAACCTAGTGTATATTAAATCACATTTGTGCTTTAACAGTTCATTTCTGAGGGAGCCTCTCTTATCTGACAGACATTTAAGATTCTTCTCTTTTGCTGATTTGTCACTGCTGGATTTTAAAGCACATCAGAATTTTCCTTAAGTAGTGTATAAATCTTTTATGGGCCTATAAGCTTAATAATTATAAAAAGCCCACTAGTGAAGCAGAAGAGTTAGACTTGCGAAACAGATGCAGAAGACACCTATGTTGTCGGAACAGGCAGGGATAAGCTTAATTCTTTTGAGGGGAAAGTCAGCATATTTGTATATTTGTACTTTGTAGTCAGCATTCATTTCACATTTAATTTTTTTTCATATCAATTTTAAACAGGACCAATGATGAACTGGTGGCTTTCCTGTCCAAATACCGAGATAAGAACTTCCTGAAGTCGCACGGCAGGGAAAATGCAAGGTAACATAGTCCAATCTTCCACAGCTAGCAAACTATTAGCCTTGATATCCTATTAGCTTTTAGAATATTATTTTATGACTGCAGTTACTTTTCAGTAAGTGCCCCTCAATCTTGGAATCCCAATAATGTTGAGGTTCTTGTTCTGGTGACTTTGGGGTTAAGGAAAATGTACACTTTTGTCCAGTGTTAGTGCTGTGACCTCATTGTGTCCACAGTACAGATAGCATCAATTAAGTAAATTGACACTATTCATTCAAGTCTGATGGTGGCACTTGGTGAAGTGCTTAGCATTGCTGCCTCACAGTGCTGCAGCCTTGGGTACAGTTATTGTCCTGGGGTGCTATCTGTGTGGAGTATGTTCTCCCCTTGTTTGCATTTCTGCTTCGGTGTCTTCCTGCAGTCCAAAGGTATAGTGGTAAGTTAATTGGCTTCTGGGAAAATTGGCCCTGGTTTACATCAGTCCAGTCTGTCTGTGTGTGCCCTGTGATGGACTGGTGTACCATCCAGGGTGTATCCTGCCTGCATCTGTTGCTTGCCAAGACATTCTTCGGGTCCTGTGTGCAGACGAAGCAGTTAGAGAATGGACAGATGGACAATACTGATAGCTCACATGGCTTGCTATAGCACAGAAGACTGTAATTCAGGCAAGTTGAGTTCAACCAACCCACTGGCCCTTGGTTATTTGTGAGCCACCTCTTTAGACAGGATCCAGCCTACTCTCTAAATAAACATCTTTACTTCTTGAGCCACTCCAAGACAAGTCTTTGAAGTAAACATAAAAGCCAACAATTTACCTTTTATCATTAGTGTTTTTGTGCTTTGCTGGTGCATAGGAAAGAAAGGTTTTCTTCCTTTGTTGTATGCACTACCTGTAATGCACTGATCTCCGCAATGAATTGCCCAAATTGATTTTGGTTTGTACTTCAAGGAATGAGCACCGAGGAATGCTCGATTTATTTAATTTTGATTTCAAGGATTAGAGATCTGTTTATAATAGCTGTGTTGTGTGTTAGAAATGTGCAGTATTGATTGCTTTGTGGATTGTTTGCCTTCACAGAATAACAAAGTAATTTAATTTTGTTTATTCGAGTTTGAATCTGTATAAAAGGAAGAAGGTAAGGTTGAACACGATAGGTCTGAGTCCTTTCTGCAGTACAGCTCTGTAACCTGTCTTTCCCAATTACAGCTGAAAGGTTATCATTGCCTAGACACCCAAGAAGCCCCTCTATGTCAACTTTAACATTTCCTGGAGTTGAGTGATTTGTAGAATCATTTAAGAAATGCTAATAGTTACTAAAGCCTTTGTGATAGAATAAAAGCTGATTGTTGTGCCGAAAATAAATTAAATCAATCATGGTACTTAAGTGTGCATATAATTGAAATGCAGAAAACATTACCAATGATTTTTCTGTCATTCTGTATTATTCCCTGATCACCCGACTGTTTTCATAAAGGGACTTAAGCTACGCAGAGGTCTGATTGATCTGAAATGTGATTAAGCCAGACTCCTGGTTTCTTTGTCATCTCCCAGCCTTAAGTGTACATGAGTCATTCCCTGCATTGGGCTCTCAGGGTCTCTCTGCTGCTGCAGGTTTATAAAGAAGCAGGGGCTGGACCGCCTGTTCCATGAGTGCGAGTCTCACATGTGGCGGCTGGGGGAGCGACAGATCCCCCAGGGTCTGGAGGTGTCCGGGGGCTCCGACTGGTTCTCTCTGACACGCAAGTTTGTGGAATACGTCATCAATTCCCAGGATGAGCTGGTGTCCAGTCTGAAGCAGTTCTACACCTATGCCCTCTTGCCTGCAGAGGTGAGCTTTGTCAAGTGGACACTTTGCAAGGTCTCTTTGACAACGAGCTGGAAGTTACCTTTAATTGCTAAGACAGTTCCTTATAGAAGTTGCCTAAACCTCCAAACAATCTCGGAGCTTTCTTTATTTTGCTTCATTCTAAAATGCATATTTGAATGCGAAAACTTCTAATGTCCTCATTGTTTTAACAATATGGTGTAACATTGTGCAGTATTTATTGTGGTCCATATACTCTTCACTCAGGTGTCTGCTTCCCTCAGAAATGAGCAATATTATCAGGCACAACACATTGCTTAAAGGCTTTAATGTGGAAAACTGATGCTTCCCTTTCAGAAGAAAAGGATATATTAGGGAGGAAATGGTTTTCATATTGCAATATCATATGAAATAACACACCTTCATCCTGGCTGTCTAATATTCTATAATGCCCTTTCAGACAAAACAAGATTAGAGCTATAAAATAACATGCTTCATAGATTCTAAGTTTAATTAATAAAATAACCCAACTGAAAATATCTTCTTGAGTATAGTTTTGTGTACCCTTTGATTTGGTAACTGGTTGGGATCTCCTTGAGCAGGAATTAATAAAACTAGATGTTTCCTGTAGCTGTTTCAATCTCTTACATCAGCTTTTAGGAATTTTGGCTCTTTCTTTCTTAAAGAAATTAAAGTCTGTGACATTTGATAGGTTCCTTGCAGGAACTACTTTAGATCCTGCCATATCATTTTAATCAGGTTAAGTCAGAACTTGTCCAGTCCCAAATTCTAAATTTTGTTCTGCATCCATTCTTTTTTAGATCTGCTTGTATGTTTATGACTTGTCTTTCTGCCTGACCTTTTGGCTCAGCTTCAGAAGATTAATGGATAGCCAGAACTTGTAGGCTTTGGCCAAGTTGAGACGGGTAGCAGAGTTATTTTTAAAGAGCAGTGGTTTCTTCCTGGCTGTGCTCCAGTGCAAACAATTCCCATTCAGTCTTTCCCCGATTGGTGAGGCATAAACATAGATATTAGCCTGAGGTGAGGCCTGCAGAAACTTTCTAATTCTGGCATCCTGTGTGATTTTCTGGGTGATTTTCTGGGTTGCTTTTATTGAGAGCTTTTGGCAGACTGCTGAGCCTCAGCTGTTCTTTTTTTTCTCAAGTACACTCAGATCTCTTTTGATCATGGCCTTATGTGTCTCCACTGACCTATATGGTGAAGACAAAACTCCCAAAGTTTCTGACTATGATATAGGACAGGACTACACAAACCCAGTCAATGCACTTGTTACCCCATTATTCAACCACCTGATTATAATTACTCCCTTAATTGTGCTGAGTTCACTTATTACAGATTATTCATTTGTTTTCTACTTAATACACCATTGTGTCTCCAACAATATTGAATAGGTAAATATAAACTCCTGGTTAAGAAAAACTCCTTGCTTTAGCAAGGGTCTCATGGTAATAAATTGTACTTCTTGTGGTTATTTTGGGGGTTCACAAACTGTTTCTCTACACTGTAGGAGTTCAGTTAAATTGATGTTTGTTATTACTGTTTAAGCTGTCTGTACATGTCTTTTTTTTTTATGGATGCCCGAGAGCTCACCTGCTCCAAACATACAGAGTGTACACAGGATTGAGATATGTTTCTGATGGCTGTTTATCATTCAGTATTCATTCAATTAAAGGGGTTGCTTTGCCTTTTTCTCTCAGTCTTTCTACCACACGGTGCTTGGCAACAGTCACATGTGCGAGACCCTAGTGGACAACAACCTGCGTGTCACCAACTGGAACCGCAAGCTGGGCTGCAAGTGTCAGTACAAGCACATTGTGGACTGGTGCGGCTGCTCCCCCAATGACTTCAAGCCCGCAGACCTCATTCGCATCCAGGTGACCCTCTGGCCTCTTTCCTGTCTGTGCACTGTAGTTATTTATAGATCATAGAAAACTAATTCATTTATTGTTTCGGCTCTGATGTGAGAAAGAGAGGGAAATCACCAGCTGATAAAGCGTGGGAGAACAAAAGCTGGGAGTGGAGAGAAGCAGAGTGGACACTTAGGTTGTGTGAAGTCGAGAGAGGTGTGAAGTCAAAACCTGCAAATGAATAGAGAGGATTAGAAGGAATGTCATTGATAGAAGGGGGAAGGTGTAATCCTAGTTTCAAAATCTTGGTTTCGGATGTCTTTCTGCAATTGGAGTTCCGAAACCCCTCTTTGAAAATGCAGACAGAAAGATCAGTGTGATCCTGGCCGTTAGATGTGAAATAAGAAACCATGGGCTTGGAGAGATCTTTGATTCTCATATCACTGACATGTTTCCTGATGTGGTTTCCCAGTCATGGAGATTAGAAAAGCAGGATGGAACTACTAAATTAGACAGAAGACAGGAGGTATAAAACCAGAACTAGAAAAGAAAGAGCCGTTTCCTTTAGACATGGAATCTCTATATCTAGTCCATGTGGGCTAGAGGCAGGCAGATTTTTGTAAGTCTCTTTAAAACCGCACCTGCATAAGACTTAGAAATGCTGAATTATACCAGTCATTCTCCAGAGGTCATAAGATCTTCATGTTTGAAAGTATCTTTAAAAAACCAGCCTGGGGTCCCACAGCTCTGAATCTAATTCCAGGTTAGAAACTGGATAAATGACTTTGGTTTCTCTGGCAGTCTGTGCTAGAATCTGAGTTTTGTATAAGTGAAAACAAAAGAAGACTGTTATAATCTTTGGTTTGACTGAGCAGTTCCTTAAACGAGCCTGCACCTTGTGTTGACACTTGCAGCAGCTGACCAGGCCTACATTCTTCGCTCGGAAATTCGAATCGACTGTGAACCAGGAAGCCATCGACATCCTGGACACGCACCTCTATGGGAACTATCCTCCTGGCACCCCTGCACTGAAGGCCTACTGGGAGAACCTGTTCGACAAGATGGATGGGGTGAGCTCCCTGAGCGATGTGGCCCTCACCACCTACTCCTCCTTCTTCAGACTGGGCCTGCGCAGCCTGGGAGCCTCGCAGGGCAGCAACAGCAAGTGCAGGTGCGGTGAGCCCCTCTCCCCCCCCCCCCCCAGCAAACCCTGCCTAGGAGACCAGCGTGATCTTTCTCTTGGGGAGCCTGCAGTAATCTACTCACAATCTGTCTGGGACATCCATCCATCCATCTGTTTTCTGACTGCTTCTTCCATTTCAGGGTAACAAGGGCGCTTGAGCCGACAAGTAATGGGCTCAAGGATAATGGGCACACAGTCGCAGACATACACCAGTCAATTCTCCCAGCAGCCAATTAAATTACCATGTTATGTTTGTTTTTAGACTGTGGGAAGAAACCGGAGCACCCGGCGGATACCTACATGAACAAGGGAAGAGCGTACAAACCCCAAGTAGATAGCACCCCAGATCCCTAATTGAATCCAGGCCCCCGACGCTGCAAGGCAGCAGTGGTAACCACTGACCACTGTACCGGCGTTGTCTGGGACAGTGTCATGTTATTCAGAATCCCGTTAGTGACTTCACCTAGCGCTGCAGTTACAAAGCCACCGTGTTGCTAGGCCACACCACCTGTGACACAGCAGCCCAGCACAGGATGTGACAGAGATTCTAAGCAACGGATAGGCCAATGGATCATCTAGCATTTTCTGTGTAGGAGGAGGCATTCACAGACGATGTTGTGCTTCCTTTGGTAAAATGAACTATTGAGTTGTGCTCTTAAACTCTCTTGTTCTCCATTCAGGAAGGGCATTGTGTGTGTATGTACTCATGTCAGTGGTCCATATTAGGAACACAGAGGTTTACATTTTCATGTGCCCGTATTCACTAGAAAATGGTAAATTGTGTTGTGGCATTTATTTCTGATGACTTGGTGGGGAAAAAAAAAAGATTTACTCATGCAATGCTTTCTTTTTTAGACCATTTATCACCACACTTTTATAGGATAAATTAATGAACAAGAAATGGAATGAATACAGTATTTTAGTTTAGATCACTCCTGGTCACATCTCTGTCTATGACATTAGTATGAGCAAAATAAAGATTTTTTTTTACTTTTCCATAGTGCTTTAAATATTAATATAGTAAAGTTTATGCTCACACTAGGTTCTATGTGAAAATCTGTCTTGCAAAGTAGGTAATTTATTAGTTTAAAATAGTATGTTGATTTTTTTCAGGGAAGTGCATATTCTGTTTTTAAGATGCCTTGTTCTTTAAAATACAGGTAGACGTCTTGGTAGCTATGAGAAAATATTAGAAGTCTCTCTTGTTGTTCCAGGTATGAGCCCATTGGTTACCCGGTCTCGGTCAACCTGTATTTCTATGACGACCGTTTCCAGGGTTACCTGGTGATGCAGGAGGTGCAGAGTGCAGGGACGGGCGAGCGGGAGATGCTGGAGGTCTGGGCAGTGCCACAGGCCACCCTGCAGCTCAAGGACAACCTGAAGGAGTTTGAGCGGCTGAAGAACCTGGAGGTATGATGGGTGACACAGTAGAGTCGCACGCTGGTGTTAATACCTGCATGAGCCACTGTGACGCAGCCAGCACGCAGTCTGTTTAGTTGATTTGGCTCTTTAATTTCTTGATGTAACTTGAGTTATGTATCTGGTTTAGGAACTGTTGATCCTAAAAAGCTTGAATTAATATGGGCTGGATGTGCCAAACTTGCCTATCCATGACATAAACCCTTTTAATTGGAATCTGGCCTAATATTTGAACATTTTTTATGTGTATTAGTTTTGCTCAAAATGGCTTGGATCAGATGTGTCCAGTCCTGGTGCTTGAGGGCCAGTATGTTTCTAGGTCTCTTTAAAGGTACACATACCTGAAAGAGCTGGGAACAAGGGCTGTTCAGTTGGTCCCATTAAGCATATAATGAGCTGAATGAAAACAACCTGTAGATAAAATATTTACACTTTTTAAAGATGTTCTCTTAAACCATAGTTGTCTGGAGATTCACAAAAATAAATTTGCTCTCCTTTCTTGGAAAGGAAAACTTAGGAATTGATTGTGTTCTTCTAAACAAACCTGCAGCTGTTCTACTCCATGCTAGTCCAGTACATTGATACAGGGTTTGTATTTGTCTTTTAACCCAAATACATGCTAATTAAAAGGGATCTGTAACTGAGAGATAAGTGAAACTTTGTTATATAAGAACCAGGAAATGGTAAAGTGCTGCTGTTTGGAAAAGAATGCAAGTAGAACAGGTGGCAGCTTGCCTGCAATTTTAGTACCTTTGGTTTAATAAAGCACAGTGGCGCAGTGGTAAGCATTGCTGCCTTGCAATGCTGGGGCCCTGGGTGGGGGTGTTTAGTGTCTGTGTGTGCCCTGTGATGGACTGGCGTCAAGTCCGCGTTGTGTCCTGCCTTGCATCTGTTGCTTGCTGAGGTGGGCTCGACCTCCCCTGCAGCCCTGTATTGCAGTGGTTCTCAAACTGTGGTACGCATACCAGGAGTGGTACCCGGAGCGCCGCTAGCTGGTACGCCATATCACCCTGGAACTTTGTTGTGTGCGCTGAAAAATCAGGGTGGGTTTTCATATTTTCTATTTTAAGACGTGTTGAATATGCAGCCTAAGTACTACGATACAGCGCGCGCTAATACTTGAGTGGACACAGAGCTACAATGTAATTCTGTTCCATTCTATAGGAATGTGTGCTACGAACCCAAGTGACCAATTGTATTTTAAAAAAGCCAGCAAATAGGAAGGTAGGAGAATGTGCGTGATTTTGGAACAATGCCAATGTTGTAAACACAGGAATGCATAGAAATTCGTGCTACAAAAGCTTGTAATCTTGTGAGCACAGGAAAGCTCACAAGCTTAAAAACTGTTCTAGGTTAATTTGAGAAAAATACACAGAGCATCACCATGTCGCTCCCATACGCATGAAATAAAAACCTTTTAACTTCTGAGACAGACTCCTGAAACGGAAACGGGGAAAATTGCAAGCTTGCAAATTGCTAAAGCAGGTAAGCCCCACACTATTTTTGAAGAACTTTTTCTGTTGGCAAAAGAGCTGGCACGTATTATGTGTGGAGAAAAGGCTGCTAAACAGCTCGACCTGCTGCCCCCTCTGAAAGACACAGTCACTCAAAGAATTATTGAAATGGCAGATGATATCAAAAGTACGCTGATAGACAGCGTTAAGATGAGCAGATGCTTTTCACTGCATTCAGATCAGTCTGTAGTCGATTTGGCCAATTTGCTCTTTTACGATAGATATGGGTTTGAGGGCATATCCCATGAGGACTTTCTGTTCTGTAAGCCTCTACCAACAAGAACTACATGAGAGCACATGTTTCGGCTCCTGAATGAATTTATCAAGGAGAATGGCATCAACTGGATAAAATTCGTCGAAGTTTGTACAGATGGTGCTAGGGCGATGACAAGCCGAAACAACGGTGTAGTTGCACGAATTAGAGAGGTTGCTCCAGAAATGAATGGACACATTGCAACATCCACCACAAGACCTTTTCCATCAAGAAAATGCCTGACGATTTAAAATCTGTTAGACTCTGTTGTGAATTGTATCAAGGCTCGAAAAATGACTTCACATCTGCTTTGCTTGACTAAACAGGCTCACTCCTCTCACTGAAATGGTGCTTTTTTATTGTTTGTTTTTATTTGTTGTTGTTCCTGTTTTTTTTCTGTAAAGCGCTTTGAGAAGCCACCTTTAAAGGTGCTATATCAAATAAAGTTTATTATTATAATATTTATTGTATGTGTATGTGAGTGTATGTACACACGTGCGCTCATATTGGTCATTGAGATTTTCTGGGGTTCCTATGAGAAGATGACTTGTAGGTGGTACTTGGATGATTTGGTTTGATCAGGGGTGGTACTTGGTCCAAAAAGTTTGAGAACCTCTGCTATATTGGATAAAGCAGTTAGAAAGTAGATGGATGTCCCAGATAAATTGTGAGCAGATTACCATGGGCTCCCCTACAGAAAGATAAATAGGTAATCTTAATAGGTCTATTAATAGGTGTAATAGGTAAAATGGCACCTTGGGCATTAGATTGATCCTGATAATACTCTTAAGTAAGGTACCGGGTTTAGACGAGCTCTGCAATAGAGAGGATTGGAGTTATTGTCTCACCCCCACCTCCCGAAGCTCTCTTTCAGCGACATGTGAAGCTGTGTTTTTTAGGACAACAGATCTACCCCTTGTCGCTCCTCTGTCATGGCAGACCACTAAACTAAACTGTCAGGTTTAAAAGATTGGATTATCTTTTTCTTGGCAGGTGGGAACTGACTGGGACCCCAAGGAGAGGATCTTCCGCAATTTCGGAGGGGTGCTGGGCCCCATGGATGAGCCCGTAGCGGTGCAGAAGTGGGCCCGGGGCCCCAACCTCACGGCCACCATTGTGTGGATCGACCCAGCCAACGTGGTGGCCACGTCTTACGACATCAGCGTGGACGTGGAGGCGGAGTTCACGCAGTACAAGCCTCCGCTGCAGCGGCCCCTGCGGCCCGGCGTCTGGACGCTGCGGGTCCTGAGGCTGTGGGAGCCGGTGGCCGAGGCCCAGTTCCTCGTGACGCCCCTCGCCTTCAAGGGCAGAAAGCCGCTCCGCAAAGGTGAGAGCTGGACCGGTACTTCCAATTAAGGTTCGAGGGGAAACTGGAGCCTATCTCGGCAAGCATGGGGCGCAAGGCAGGATACACGCTGGACAGGACGCCAGTCCATCACAGGGCAGACAGACTCTAACACAGACACGCACACACTCACAGCAGGGCCAGGTTTCCCAGAAGCCAATTAACCTACCGGCGTGTGTTTGGATTGTGGGAGGAAACCAGAGTACTTGGAAGAAATCCATATTGAACGCGGGTGAACATACAAACTGCACACAGATCGCCAGAATGGAATCCAGGGCCCAGCATTGCAAGGCAGCAGCTCTAACCACTGTGCCATCCTGCTGCTGCTAAATGTTATTATATTTAGATTTATAATATTTCTATAATATATATGAATATATGATATAATATCATAAGCTGCTTGATGTTATGGCAGCAACCCTCCCTGGGCAGCACTTTACCAAGAGAACGGGTTGGAAAACATTTTATTCTAATTGTCCAGATATCCCTAGATTTCTTTTTGATATTTGGTTTATTAAAGTAGCCTGGAAGTCCTTGGAAGTGCATGACCAAAAAGTGGGTGATGAAATTATGAAAAAAGCATGAAAAAAGTGAGTCTCTCAGAGGAAGCTGGCTGAGAATTGTCTGATCTTCTGGTTACCAGCTCTAATCTTGTGGGTGCTTTGGTATGAGGCACAATTTTAGATTTGCTGGATTTGTATGCAATTTGATAGCTGCAGAAGGAAAAGAAATGCTTAAAGTCAAATTCTACTATACCTTGTCATTCACTCCTATATCTGGTGATCATAAAATGTTGATAATTGGCCTATTAAGAGCTGTTTAGACACAAATAAGAGTAAGGAAGTTGAGGACAAACAGCTTCCAAGTTCTGTTTCCCCAAATTGCTGGAAACTGTGCTTGAAGAATGTTTTTTTTTTAACTTGGCATAAGAATAAAAACAAGTAATCCAAAAGTAGATCCAAAACTGAAGGACAGGCAAAGAGAACTGTAGTATATCCAGATGTCTCTCTCGGCCACTTTTTCTTAGGTCAGCCAGTCAAGCTCACTTTGTGCTTCTGGTGAGCCTTGTATGCTTTAATGAAGGTTTGTAAAAATAGGATAATGTGAGGCCCAGGAACCTCTTTTGATTCAGACTCATCTGTCAGTCTTTACACAGCTGAAACCAAAAGGCTCCTGCTAATGTTTCTTTTCTCTCCCTGTCTGCTGTTCATCTGTGGTGTTGCTGCCAACATAGATGAGGACCATTGGGTTAATGCTGGTCCAGCTGATAACATGTACATGGAGCAGAGCTTCCAGCAGCTGCACCAGGTCCTGAAGCTGCCCAAGGGGGAGTCCGCCATGGAGCGTGCCCAGCGCAATGCCCAGCTGGTGGGCAAAGCCCTGGAGGACTGGGTGGACGACAGCATAGGAGCCTTTTGGGTGACAGGAGACATCTGTGCTGCCTTCTCCTCCTCTCCCTGTGCCTCCCTGCCACCCTGTCCCAAATCGAGCTGGAGCTCCTTGTCACCCGACCCCAAATCTGAACTGGGTCCAGTCAAAACCAACGGCCGCATCAGGTAGCCTCTGAACCCTTGGCAAGGGTCCACATGGACTCGGACAAAAGATGTTCAGGTCAGGCATGTATAGAGAACGAGCCGAGGTGGGACTGTCCCAGGAAAGATGGCATGGGCCCTGTGAAAGGGGCTTTCTTAGACTTCGGGCAGACAGACGATTCGGACACCTTGGTGACGGAGCCCCAGTTTGGAAACTGTGGAAAGGTTTAACATTTTGCACATAAAGACTTGGACTTTTCTTTTTTTATTCAGTTGTTTTATTTTGCTGTTTGCGGCCTACAGGTCTCACTCGAGCCTAAACATTTCAGTGTCCAGTAGAGGCCTTTACGAGTAGACGTGAGAAGTAAAATTGAAGGACAGCCCTCACTCTTTCATACCAAAATAGGTATTATTAAAGAGTTTGAGGATATTTTTTTTAAATGAACAGCCAACTTTTTGTTTTGTCTGGAGAAGAAACCTATGGCCCACAACTTTTTTTGTTCTGCATATGTTTTTTTAAAAAAAAAAACATTAATGGAACTTTAGAATTGGATGGCAAAAGTGCACTTTACTGTATGACAGGGACAAAGTGGGCTTCTGCTTGATCGTCAGGAGCAAAGTTTGTTGGGGGGGGACAGAAGTTATGGATGGGGGTTTCCTCCAGGAGTCCATTTAAACCCCCCTTTCAGTTTTTACATTGAAGTGCTGCTATAATACTCAAGTGCTTTCCACAGCACTGCCACATGGCCACTGTCATCAAGACAGCTCCTATATAATATGAAACTGAGGAGATCCCCTTTTACACAGCGGACTGCCTTCCAGAGGGCAATAGTGCAGTGCACGCTGGGATTGGAGTTGGCCCTTCTCACACAGTGCAGTGGCTCATAAGTTAAAGCTTATTATTTTACATTTTTTGACAAGCAGTTCTTAGGGGTGTCATCACTCAGCATGTAGTTCTTACACATGTATAAATGATAAGCACATAGGATGTGCTTATCATTTATACATGACGGAAGAGTCCCTCGTCTGGTCTTAGTCTGCTACTCTGCCAATTTTATTGCAGTATTCTTATACCGGCATACTTTTTTTCCCCACTCAGTCTTTGTTGTAGTGATCTTTAGCTATTTAACTCAAGGTAAGTATCCTTTTATCTCACCATACAACCCAAAAATTAGCCTAGGGATTTATTCTTCCCGTTCAGTTACTATAATCACACAAAATGTCTTTTTTTTTTCTAGGAACTAAGACAAAAAAGGGCAACTTCATCTCCATTTCTTCTCATTCAAGCACGCGTACATGCTCCACCATTACGGAAAAACGTCACCCATTTCCAAATTAAATTATCAATTTGTTCTTTTCTTTCATCCCTGCTGGCCAGTTTCATTAGTTATTTTTGATTTTACTTGTTTTCATTATAGTTTTGCTATACTCTGTGTGTTATGTTCCAGTTATAATTAATGCAGGTATTGGCTCCATATCTAAAGACTAAGAAAAAACTTTGCACTCTTTTAAACACCAGCAATTCTGGACACAGATGTTTGTTGTTGGCATTTTAGGAGTTTAGATTGACTTTTCCTTAAGCTGGGGGAGTGCCAATACTGTGGAAGTAGAAGGCTTACTGCCTTACTGTTTATCATCTGTAAACACTGAATTGTGTATGAACTAGATTGAACTCTTTCTTCTTAGTCATAGAGGATTTACAATTAATAACAATAGCAACTACATACACATTAAATAAAAATCACAAAACGTTAGTGCAGTTACTACTGAAGTCCATGGAGATGTAGTTTACTTTTTCATTTAATTGTCCAATATACAGTATATATTTTTATTCTTGAAGCATGTCACTTCCGTATTACAGATCATTCAAGTTTTTAGATCCTAACATCCCTTTTGTTAATAGTTATAATCAATCTCGCACTTTTAATACACCAAGTTTAAACTCAAAAGACAAACTGCCTGAGCTTAACTGGAGTTTCTTCTTTGTGAGAAGGGCCTTAATCGACCTCCATGAGAGTCTTTGGTTATGGACGTTCAGCTTCCTGGGATCTTTCTTTGTTGGACGGTATCTTTTAAAAGGTCAACGTAAATATTCCGCTGACTCTATTTTCATAAATCCTGGGTTGTTTACATGGAAATTAAAACGCAGTGATTTTTTCAATTTTGCATCAAGACAGTTTGGCATGTTAAGCTGGTGCCAGTGCATTCCTCAAAGTTTAACAAATGTTATTGTGTCCTGTGTAAGGAAGAGTACTTACCCCCTCATTTCAGCTGTTAAGGATTTAAAACAGCAATGGGCAGCTCCAGTTCTCCAGGGCCTGAGGGCCTGTTTTCAGAGGAAGAATGAACTTTAGTTCATTTACCTATTCCAGTAAGTCAATTCCCTTGATTTTTGTAGGCTTCAATAATTTGGTAGTCAGGAGTTAGCAACTTACATAATGAATAATACCATCAATTATTAGAATCAAAAATGATATTTTTCTAAAAGAGAAATACAAACAGATCTTCACAGAAAAAGCCTTTTTTCTAAACTTGGGTAGAGCTTTGAGTGGTGGGCAGGGCTCTGGACTATTAAGGAGGTTGTGAGGTGCACTCTGCTGTTTTACCCACGAATGAGGTACCATTACTCTCATCCACCTGTCTGTAAAAATGGGTATCAGCATGGCTGAGGGGTACACCCATCTTGGGGTAATTGTGTACTCTGCACTACACCGCAGAAACTGGTAGCTTAGTAAAGAACTGCTTCTGCTTTACATCAATGAAACCTTGTTATTGCTCACTAGGATTGAGAAATACACGCATGTATGTCAATGTCTTCATAGCAATTGTTCCATCTAGTTCAGAGAGCTCCTCAAAGGAGGTTTCTTTTTTTCCATTGATTTTTTTAAATCACTATACTTTCATCTTGTCCATCCGTAATTTCAAAACCTTAAAGGTTTCTGTGGATGTTTAAACATATGTTAACCACCAATGGCAACTGGTAATATTGCACTAATAGTGCAAATCCCTAGTTCCCTAATTTTCCGTCCTGTAATTGATAAAATGCTATGCCATAAAGGGACTTTTTTTAACTGTTGTGTACCCTAACCCTAGGAGGATTGATGCCCTGCTGAAGCTGATCGATAGACTCATCTTGACCAATTTCTCTTGGTTACTTTTGTCTGTTGCTAGTGCCCTTCTTTTAGGACTTATTTGGAATTAATATTTGCAAGCTGCCTTTGTGGAAAGAGTCTTATTCGGGCTTGTCTGTGGAGAAGGGCTGTCTTCTACAATCTGGTGAATGCATTGTGCAATTTAACCTGCAAGGTTCACACTGTCAAAAGTACTTTGTGGTCATACCATGCTCAGGTATATGGTAGAGACCCTCTGAGTAGGCTCCATTACTCATTATTCATATTTTAAACATTACATATAAATAAGCAATTTGGGTTTAATTTTCTAGATTGAGTCATGCATTGTCTTGATTAAAAATGTAAAAGTAGGCATTGAAATATCTCATTAAGATTTCTGGTGTTTGTCTTTAGAGCTTAAAGAATATCAGACATCTGTGTAGCAGGGGAGCAATATACTGTATAACAGTTCAGTAATTGTTAGAACAAGGGAAATTTAAAGATGGTTAAAGCAAGAGGCTATTTTGGCCACAAAAAAAAGAATCTGATACGGCTTTGGTTAGGCATGGCCCACAATGAGCCTTAACTTTCTTTTGTCACTTGTGCTGTTACGCAGTATGTTTTTCTTAAGGAAATTGTTCTACACTGCTGTGATGCATTGATCAAGAAGCTCATACAATTAAATGCCATTGAACATTGAACGTGTTGCATGGCTACAAGTTCGTACAAACATGTATGCATAGGACTCAGAACAGCTATGCCAGTTCAAATGATAAATATAAATTTACAGTTTTTAAATGGGTTCAAGTGTGAAGCCTCCAAAGAATAAAACAGCCTTTGAATAATGAAAAAGGTGGAAACTCTTTGTGTGGCTGAACTTGAGTGTCATGTTGTCACAAGCACAAGGGAGAAAGAACAGTGAATGACGGAGGTTATAACAAACCCAATATTGTGATTTGCTTATTTACTCATTACATGTGCATGGAATCCACATAATACCCATGATCTCTGTGCGGACGTTATAGTAAGGACTAGGATTGGCGGTAATGTTAGTAAATGTGGTTATCATGGTTTACTCATTTTGCTGCTTGATGCCCACTCTTAAAGCTTTTCAGTACACTGATGTTTGAATTGGAAGAAGGAAGTTGTCTCTTTATATTGTTCAAACCATTAGTGCAGCTGATGAACAGTGAACTGTAGTAAAACATGCAATAAGCGGAGAAAGAAAAGCCAAATTAGATTCTATAATTGACTTCATATACTCTTCAAGTAAGAAGATGCATAGGTTTAGTAAATTAATAAAAATAAAAAAATTTTAGATGAATGCAGTTATTCCTGTATTAAGTTTTACACACATTTAATGGAACACGTCTTCCCATTTCAGAACACAAGAAGAGCTTTTGATGGTTTTTCTGACTTTGATGTGAGCACGCCACATAATCGTGAACGTTCACAATATCAGGCTGGCACTGATTTATTATTTTGTATAAATTGTTCAACTTTTATGTCTCCACTGTTACCAGAAGTACGTTTCCCATGTTTTAAACTGTACAGAATTTTGTTAATGGGAGGAGATGTTAATATCCCTAGGTGCGGCACTAAGTCACTTGTGCACTTCATCGGTCAGGTTTGATTGAAGCTCTAACCTTTGACTGATCCTTTACCTTTGCCTCAGTAACAGCCTAGTCACCTACAGACACATCCTGTCTGTGTTCTTGGTCATCCTTTGGACTCGACGCAATTTATGGTCCTTTAAGATTGTGCATGAGAAGTAACCTGTTTGTAGGTCAGAGCGTCTACATGCCTTGGTTCCCATGAACAACAGAGATGAAGGAACCTTGCTTGTCCAAACCCAGGATTAGTGCACAAACAGTCGTCTCGGGATTTGTTCAAGTCAGTACTATAAAATACGGTCTTTGCTAATTGGGTGAGTTCAGTGATTGGGATAATTGTGATACTGATCTGTGATGGGAAGCCCTGGAACATGCTTGGTGACAAAGTTAATCTCCAGCATGCCGTATTTTTAAATCTTGGTGTAATAAGTCACTGATCTAGTACCTTGGTTATATTAAGGGATTGAAAAATCATTTCTAAACCATGTTAGATTTTCCAGTATTGGTTTTGTGCATTCTTGAGTTGGACTTCCGAGGCTTCATCTACCTTCAGTACTGACAACCACTCAACGTTGGAAACTACCTGTGAAATGGGTCTACTACTATATCTACTTCTTTATCAAAACGTGCACCTCAGTCCATGCTGTGTCCTTGTGATTTATGAGCTGTGAACACGCTGCAAAGCTCGTATTGTTAGACTTGGTCTATGCCAGTGTTATGATTTTGTTGTAAGTGCCCTTTGAGCCTTAATACTGGAGTATGAGAATCCTGTTCCTAATTAAAGCCCTCCAGTAAAGCGGACGCGTTTATCGCCATGTCTGGCTAAAAGATGGAACAATAAAATGTTAAATTATAACAAACCGCTGCATTGTTCTTTCTGAGTGGGAAAGTTTGGTCATTTAGTTAATATTTCAGGTTAATTTTGGATATTTCTGCAAAATGTTTAATTGTTTTCTGTGCTCTGCATGACTGCCATCTGAAATAAATAATTAAGCTTCAAATTTGTTGAATTCACACTACAGACGGTCCTTGATTTATTTAAGACTGGTTCTGTATACCGTTTTGTAAGCTGAGTTTTATGTAAGAAGAAGTCCACTCTTAAGCCATATGCACATGGAATATTATGTTTTGATATTGGTAGATACCTATCCTCTTCTATACAGTATTTATCTCACATGTGCACACTTGTAATATAGTGAATACCTTCTCTTCTGCTATAAATTGAAAAGATTGATTCATGAATTCTAATGAATGCTAGGTTCAACTTTTGGAGCAACTACACATCCAATCCGGTAAACAAGACAGACTGGAACTTGAAAATCCCCTGTCCTACCAGCGTGAAATTTCCTCTGTACTTTAAGTCCCACTTACATGTACAGATCTGTGCAATTTTAGGCAAATCGGATTTCTTTAATTTAAAACCTTTGTTTTGAGTAATGTAATGGATCCAAAGGTAATATCGGATTTGTTTTAGTCAAGAATTTTGAAATGTGGGGAGTATAGATATAAGATGAAAGCACTTTAAAGTTCAGTCTTTCTGTGGACCAACTAATTACAATTTTGGTGATTGGTGATTGTACATGGTTACATTTTTGTCTCATTTATGGGCCTTTTCAGTGTTTGGGGGGTGTGAATAGAACTAAATCCATCCATTTTCTAACAGCTTTATCCAGTATAGTTGTGGGGGAGCCGGAGCCTATCCTTACAAGCAATGGACGCAAGGCAGGCTATAACCTGGATGGGATGTCGGTCCATGGCAGAGAACACACCCATACTTGCACCGGGGCCAATTTTTCCCTGAAGCCAATTAACCTAAGAGAATGTCTTTGGACTGTGGCAGGAAACCAGAGCACCCAGAAGAAATCCACCCTAAAGCAGGGCTCCAGTGCTGCAAGGCAGCAATGATATCCACTGCGCCACCCTAGTAGAACTGCAGTCAATTAAAAAAGACTCCATCTTGAAACCTTAAATCTAAGGAAACTAGCACAAGCACTTGATAGTGACTCTGTACACAGTCTTTGTGGACTGGGCCTCTATAGTTGTTCTTGTACCAAAAGGTAGCTTTTTTGGGGTGGAGTTGGCACTTCTACCACAATTCATTATTTCACTTACATGTTATTATGACCAGATGGTTTGCTTAGTGTAGTTGTTCATCACTTGATTATAAGCCTGAGAGCTCTCAACATATAAGCATACTATTGCAGCACAGAACCCTCTTAAAGATGTTTGAAATGTCCACTGATCAGTGTAGATCAGCCCATTCCAGCCTTTGTATTTCTTTACACTATTCTATTCATTCTTTAATGTTTTCACACCTTTTATTTTCTACTCATGAATAAGTTGTTTTATTTATGAGTTTAAAAAATTATCTCCAAAACTGCTTATAGCAGAGATGTTATCTTAGTCCACATGGAGCCAAATACAGAAGCACAGGCTGCAAGACAGGATTACACTGTGTATAGGACTCCTGTGTATTACAGGGCACACTCACAGGGATGACAATTTAGAAATGGCAATCAACATCGATGGATGGAGATAGGAAAAAAAACACAGAACATGCAAACTACATACAGAAAGTGCTTTAGGCCATAGTGGGGCCCAAAACCAGAGAGATGTGAGACAGCAGCATTGACTGTCATGCCCGTGTGCTTCTGTGAAGTGTTTTTATCATTGTTCAAGTCTTTAAAATTTGGTCAACTGTGTTCACAAGTTGATATTTTCAAATGTGAGCATAGAATATGTCCAAGACTAATGAAATACAAATGTAAGTTACCTTCTATAGTGAAAAGCTGAATTTGTCACCATTGTACTCATACAAGTGTGTCCTGTTCTGTATTTAAGTCGGAACCCCTAAAGAAAATGTGAGAATGGAAGGCTAACATAAGATAAGGAACAAGTAACCGGTTTATTCCACGCTGAAAAAAAGAAGAAAGAAAAAATGTTTTGGCTGCGGAGCCTTCTTGAGATGTGAGAATAATCTTAACATTAGATAAGGTTGACATGCTGCAAGAAAGGCGGGTGCTCTGATATGCATGACCAGCAGAGGGCAGTGAAAGAACAGTGAGTATGCTAATTACCTTTGGTATCCAATGCACAAGAGTGCACCTGTTCTCATGGTTAAGTAGTGAACTATTGCATATTCATGTATTCCTTTCCAGAAAACTGAATGCACTGGTTGAATAAGCATTTCATATGATTCTGTTTTGATGTAACTATACTGGCCATTACACTGAATCCTACAAAAAGGACCTAACCGTTCAGAAACTCATCCCTATGCATTAAAAAATGATTCTTTGTTAGAATGAGCAATTTGTTCTCAAAAAGGTACAAGGAAGTCAGTCATGCTTTCTTATTGTTGATGTTCAATTTTGCCTTCACCTTTTATCTGTTTAAAATGTTTGTAGTCAAAAGTCTTATAACAATGTAGTGGTTGTATGCCCAGTTCTAGGAGTGTGGTACAGAATTGCAGAGATAGGCAGGTTAATTTTGATGTGTACAAGATGACATGATCTTACTGAGCTAAAACCTTTATTTCTGCACAGAAGAACCCACACATAAATACCAATAATGGTATTTAAAACCATTCAACAGCAGTTGAGGGAATGTGAATCTTGATAAGCTTCAGGTATTTCACAACTCCTTTTGATGTGCACAAAGATGGAATTCATGGAAAGTCCTTATAAGGGCTCAGTGACCCTAATTGAACTGTGATAAATTGACAAGAATCCACATACAGTACCTTGCAAAAGTATATAGACCCTTCCTATGGTGTCCCAGAACTGGAGCCTATCCAGACAAGCAATGGGTAGCTCTGTGAAGTTGGCCCCCTACAGACAGCACACACAATGAAACCCACCTCATTCGTTAGTGGTGCGTTTGTGATCACCCCAAAATCAAGGAGCAATATCTCGGGAACGAAAGCAGCACAACCGCTACTTACAACAGAACAAACTGATACAAACGCAGCACTAATGATTGAGACGAGTCCGGTTCCCCTATTACATTGTAGGGTGGCTGGGCAAAGTCACCCCCGAAAAAGAAGACGTTCTATCTCAGGAATGAAAGCAGCTGGGAAGTAACTTTCAACTGCACAAACGCAGCACTAACGAATGAGACCGGTCCGGTTCCCCTATGGCGTTGTAGGGTGGTTGAGTGACGTCACGCCCCCAAAACGAAGGCGCTATGTCTCAGGAAAGAAAGAAGCTGGGAAGTTACTTTCAACGGCACAAACTTAGCACTAATTAAGCACTAAGGAATTAGGTGGGTTTCATCGTTTGTGCTGTCTGTAGGGGGGCCAACTTCACAGAGCTGCAATGGGTACAAGGCAGGATACATCCTGGATGGGACACCAGTCCATCACAGGCACACACAGATAGAGAAACACACACTCGCATCAGTGACAGTTTTCCCAGAAGCCAATTAACCTACCAGTACATTTTTATGTGGAAGCACCATTAGGAAACTCATGAACACAGAGAGAAGATACAAGTTCTACACAGACAGCACCCTAGGAATTGGGCCCAGGGCCTCAGCACTGACCACTATGCCATCCCTTGGGGTTTGATCTCACTATTTGGTGGAAGCATCTTTGGTAGCAATCAGTTGCCAGTCTTTCTTAGTCAGTTACTAACTTATCGGCTTGGTGCAGTCCCTTCCTATTCTTCTTGACGGATATGCTTAAGCTTTCTCAACTTACTTGGGCAATGCTGATGGACAGCACTTTTCAAGTCTCCACGTTGTTTTCCACACTTGATTCTCGATAGGACTCTATGCTAAGTCAGGACTTTGACAGGATAACTCAAAGACATTCACTTTCTTATTCTTAAGACACTCCAATGCAGCTTTAGCCTTGTGCTTTGGATAGGAGTCCACTGAAAGGTAATTTTCCTCCAGATTTAAAAGGGTGATTCAGAGGTTTACCTCTCAGATTTGCCAGTAATTTACTCCATGTTCCCATTCGTCTTGACAAGCTTCCCAGTCCCAGCTGATGAGAAGCAGAACTATAACATACTGTCATCATTATGCTTGACAGTAGGAAGAGTGTTTACTGAGTAAACACTAGGTTTACTTGGTTTGTGACAAATGTAAGACTGTACTTAGACTAAAAAGTTTCAGTTTTGTCTTGTCTGACCTCAGAATTGTTTTCATACATGTTTGTCACTCCTTTGTGCAGTGACCCAGAGATTGTTGACCTATGGACATTTTCTCCCATCTGAGCCACTGAACTCTTCTACTCTTTTAGAGTTGCCTTTGGTTTCCTTCTTACCCAGATGCTGGGTTTGGAGTGACTGCCTGATCTAGGCAATGTCTAGTCTTCCACTTCTTAATGCTCGATTTCACCTTGTTCAAAGTGTTATTAAGGGTTTATAAAAGGGTTTATATTTTCACCCCGATCCTTTATTCAGCTTGAGTTGTAGTGGAAGGACCTTTGTCTTCATGATTGAATCTTTGCTTGAATTTCCCTACCGGAAATCACTTGAACCACTTTTAGTGCACAAAGATAAAGGCCAATCAATGACGTTATTGTTTTATTTACTTCTTTTTTATTTTTGCTTTGAAAGTGTGGAGTTGGTTATATAAGAAATATTTTCAATTGCTACTTCAGAATGTCATGAGTGCAAGTCTTAATGCAACACAATGTGAGAACTGCAAGGCATGCAGACTAAATCCACACATTTTGCTTTCTATGTGAAGATAGAATGATTGGTTTTAAATGTAAATGCAAGCATCAGCTTTTATACAGCTTGGTGTTTTGCTGGAGCAATTAGCTGGATAGGATCATTGGGTCAATTAGCTGCTAAGGACCAGTCAGGCTTGATAGACCAAATGGCCTCCTCTCATTTGTAAACGCTCTTGTGTTCCAAGAGGCTACAACAGCTATGCCTGACTAAGGATTTGTGGTCCATAACTATGTAAGCTTAACCGCCTCTCCATACAGCTGACTATTAACCGCTACTAAGGATCCCCAGGGTTAAAGTATTAAGTTACTACATGTAAAACTTTTATGTACGGTAGGGCTTTTAAAAGCCATGAACCTTCCCTTCTATTTTGTGTGCAGTTACAATAGGGAAACAAGTCAATGCAAATGCGGTTGCTATGATTTGACAAATTGGATCGCTCAAGGACCATCTTAATCTCCTTTTAAATCATGAAGAACAGATTCAATCCATTTGCAAACCGTTTGGGAGGCACTTGAGTGTTGCCCACTAATTCTTTGTTACCTAATAACAGCCCACATGGCACACAATTCATGCTCTAAATTGTGCTTTCAACAAAATCAATGGAATGATTTTATTTGCAGAGGCAATACCTTTTACAAAATTTATCATTTTAACCGTGGAATAGCCTATATTGGCGGAGTTAGACATACGTAAAGCATTCGTTTGTGGGGATTGTATAGCATAATTTCTATTGTTTGGCATTATCATCAACTGTAAAACAGTAGATACAGCTTTAATGATTTTAGACCTGCATTCATTCATAAAACCTTACTTCCTCTGTAGGGCTATGATATGAAAGCTTTGGATATCTCATGTATCTAATTAAGATAAGAAGTATGTAAAAATAATTCACACTTCTGCCTGAAACATTTAGATTAAATTAAAACCACCTTAGGCCGCTAGTAAAGAGAAATAGTACATCATCTTTTTTCTCGGTTTCTGACGTCAGCTGTGCGTGTATTTACTATACCGACTGGACAATTTCAGTTGATGTTTTGATAGCGAAAAATTGTTACTTTGAAAGTAATACAATCAAATTTTTTTTTTTCCTCCCAGGACTTTTTATTTAAATGTAATAACCGACGTTTCTGTGTCTGTCGTTTCACTTTTTCACAGTGCTATTTTAAAAACATTGACTTCAAAAACCTATTATGATTTTGAAGTTCGGTATTGTGTCAAGGTAATGTGTGATGAATGAATGAATGTTAATTAATCTTTGTATTATTGACCAAGCAATTTTAGTCTGTCCTCTATCTTTCTCTCTAAACCCTATCTTTCTTCTTTGACTTTTCCGAAGATAGATTTAAACCAAGTCTGAAACGACGCTTATGATAAATAATAAGTAGTATACGTATATAGCATTATTATAATTAATTTGCACGTTATTGACGAGTTGTATATTTACTAAATTGAACAATGATTAAACTCACAAAAACGAAGCTAAATATTGAAAATAGCCGCATGAATTGAAAAATTAAGCTCAAGAACCCCCTCCCCCTTTCCTGAGTAGAACTCACGCGCTGCGATCCGAGCACAGGAGCTCTCCACAGTGCTGAAAATGAACGCGCTCCAGTCGCTGGTTAAAACCTGAGCGCAATCTGATGTATCTCGTGTTCCTAGAGCACCTTTCTCTTCTTCATAAAACATCCGGCCTCTTCGCTGAAGCTGGCTGTGGCTAATATTTCCCTACTTCTGCAAACGTGATAATCCCCGGAGTGAGGAAGAGAGAAAGAGAGAGGGGAGAGGCAACGAAAGGAACAGCTGTCGGTGCTTCATTGTCTGCGCTGCAATAAGGGGGCTGGTCTTGGCCCTGTCGTAAAGAAAGAAGGGAAGGTGTGATGGAGCCGATTTTAGAATTCCAGGCTGCTCCCAACGGTGAGATGGTACACACTGACAGTGCCTATGGATCCTCCGCGATGGACACGGACACCGACGGGAGTCAGATTCCATCTCTGACTTATGATGAGGAATTGACGCACAAGGTAATGTTTTTTTTTATTATTCTGCACTTGTCACTTTCTTTAGAAATATTGTTTGGGGTTTCTTTTTTTGGTTGGGGGTTAAAGGAAGTAAATGTCCTTAACTGCTCTATTAGAACGCAGTGCCTGTATGCATGTTTAATACTGAATTCACTTCAAGGATGCGTATCCAGGGGTTGATGATGTTAATGGTTTTTGGATTCATTAAGCCGTGTGTGGGTGCTCTTTCAGTCGAGGGTTTTTGTTCAAACCAGGCTGCCCCGAGCAACAGACTCAACGATTCTCTTAAAAAAGTGCACCTTTGTGTAATGCAAAACTCTAAAAAGTCTGACATGTTCGTCGGAAATATTTCTTGTCCTTTCAAAGTTGATAATCGTTCAGACCATTCACAAGCAGGCTCGCGAAAACAATTCTAACCTCTTGTGCCAGCTGGCTCCACTGAAATTATATACACAAACTTACGTACTGCATTTTCCCACGATGCGCAATACTTTACATCGAAGACGTACGAATGCCAATCAAGAACTAAATGAAACATACAAAACGAAATCGTCACTTTCAAGATAGTCTTTTCTGTCGTCAGAACTTTCCCACTGGTCTTGCTGCACTTTGTAGAAAAGCTTTGAGTTTTCATCCAGTACACTGACGCATAACACAGTACTATTCGTCTGCTTTAGTAAAATTATGAATTGATCCCCTGCAAAAAAATAATAATAGGAGTAAGAATAAGTTATATACAAATGATATATATTCAGTAGTTACATTACTAAAAGTTCATTTACAAGATTATCCGGTGACTAGTAATTAGTAATTACGACGCATTGCTTTGTCGGTGCAATGGTGCAGTAGCTGTTCTATGAGCCAGTATAGCTGAATTAGAAGGCATGGTTTCGGGCTGTTTCTATTATTTTTCATCAGCAGTACTCTAAGAATTGCTTATGTGAAATAATAAAGCTAGGACATAAATTAAACGGGTTTCTAAAGGTCAGGCGTCCACTAAATAAATAATCACGATGTGTAAATTGTTTGTTGTTGTTGCATACACAGCAATGAGCCGTTTGAGGAAAAGGTCCATGATCTTTATTTAGCTGAATTCACATGACTGTAGTCAGACTAGATTGGAACGATTAGATTAGAGTTGACTGCAGAATCACTGACCTGAAAAGTATGATCACTGTGCATCTGGGACTCCTCCACAAAACTGCAGCTTGTATTCTTACGTTCTTCTGTTGATTTCCCCTGATTAACACTTACTGTACTGTAGTAACAACAGAATAAAGTGAAGCAAAGCACAGACATCATTGCAAAACTGAAAAAAACAACTATGCCATCTTGCTGCCAGAAATAAGATTTATCAGGTTGTCTTGGCATTTGTCTCTAAACAGTTAACTGTATGATGTAGGCCACAAGTTCTAGTCGGGATCTGGATGTACAATTAAAAATATTTTTTGTTTTCCTTTTAACTGCCTCATTTGTTATAGTGTGAGTTTTCACTAGAACTTGGGTCATTCAAATAGATATTTTGAGATGTCTGAACTCTCCAACTTTTCATTTTGGTGAACAACAAATATATATGTAATGGTGTTTGTATAGTTATTTAAAAAGATGCTTTTGAGAATTTTGTTTTAGGTATACTTTGCTTAAAGGTTGTTCTTCTTGAATGATTGTAATAAATTTGCACTGTCAGTACTGAAAGCTGAGTCAGGGAACTAGTGCCTGTGAAACGGTTTGCTTTTGGCTGATGTACTGCATGACTGAGCACTAATATACAGATTGTGTTCTCTCCAGCAATGACACTGTCATTCTGGCAGATGGGGGAGTGCAATTAATTGCCATCCATCTTCCCATCTGCATCTAGCAAAGCCTATTCTTACAGGAAAGCTGCAATTTTAAAAGGGTTTTGTTAACATACCT
The DNA here is from genome assembly GCF_040954835.1 of Lepisosteus oculatus. NCBI lineage: Eukaryota > Metazoa > Chordata > Actinopteri > Semionotiformes > Lepisosteidae > Lepisosteus > Lepisosteus oculatus. The sequence continues at coordinate 34,834,735 of NC_090704.1, forward strand.
GTCTTCAGTTGATGGCTCAATTACCATATTGATTCACTTTTCTAAAAGTGAAACATGAATTTAACTTTTTCAAAGCTGCCGCAATGCCTGGCAGACGTACTGCTCTACCAACTGTGCTATCACTGTGCAATGTTTAGAAAGCAGTCACATAAAACTACAATGAAGTAAATGAGAGCAAGGAGAGGCATGAAACATAAATTACTTCCCTCTTCAATCTCTATCCCGATCAGTTTTGAGGAGTCATTCAGAAGCTACACTTCCTGAAACAGTTGCTTAGGAAAATGAAAACAATTATACCCAATCCTGCAGAAGCGCTTTAACAAGATTATGAACAGTACATGTACATCTGCAGCTTAGGTCTTGGGAGCCACAGTGCCTTCTGATTTTAGTTCCACCCAAGCTCTGAATGATAAAATTGGCTTAATCAGTTGATTAATTGATAAAGATTAGCCTTATTGTCTATTCAAAAACATTGTATACAACATGCAGGGCTTGTTAACCTCTACGTTCAGTCTTCTAAACGTTTTTTTTTGGTATAGTGTACAACAATGAAATGGTATCAGTGCAAAACAGAATTACAGTAATCTACAGTATATAACAAACCATAGGAAGCTGGGCATAAGAGAAGCAAAATGGAAAAAGAAAAAAAAAAAACTTGATCATGTACCCTGGTGAGTTCATTCAAGGTCAGTTTTGCATTTTTAGTGTGGAGTGGTTAGCATTCCTGCCTCATAGCACTGGGGCCCTGGATTTGATTCTGAACCTGGGGTGCTATCTGCATGGAGTTTGTATGTTCTCCGAATGTTTGTGTGGGTTTCCTCCACGTGATTCAGTTTTGCCCATGATCCAAAGACATACTAGTAGATTAATTGGCTTCTGGGAAAATTGGTCCTGGTGTAAGTGTCTGTGTGTGCCCTGCAGTGGACTCGTGTCCTGTCCAGGGTCTACACAGTCTTGCACTTGTTGCCTTCTTGGATAAGCTGTAGCTCCCCTGCAACCCCGAAATAGAAGGAGCAGTTAGAAAATGGATGGATGGTGTTTAGAAGCACATGGGGAGTGACAGGGGACTGTGCAAAGCTTAATTTGTTTTTGTCAAAGCTGTTTAAAAAAAGGGGCCTTTGACCACGTCTGTCTGAACACGTATAGCGACCACAGAGATCAATTAAAGGGGAGGCTCCAGCACCTGAGAAAAAGTGAAACATTTTCATTTAACTACTTTCGAAGAGTCCAAGGGGCAAATTATCTCATATTAAGAGCCTGATGGTGCCAGACTTGAATAATTTGTCAAAATCTCAACTAGTACTGTATTTGTTGCTTTTAAGTGTGGAAGGAGAATAAGATAAACAAAATTAATCATAAAGTGTCTCTTAGAAAAACGTACAGTAATTAAAAATAAAGTGAAATACAACAAGGGCACGTCCTCCTAACAGTAGACACTCATGCTGAGGACTTTAAATTGAAAGTCTCTTAGCAACCAAATAGAAAGGGTGTCTTCTCATTTGACATTTGTTCTAGCATGTTTTTATGCTAGTACTAAATCAGGAAACCAAAATTGTAATAATCCCTACAAAATTCAGGTTTGGTCCTGATAGTAAGGTTTATTTTAATGTTTAAAAATGTCTGAAATTGTAACTAGAGCTAAGCCCATTGCTGCTGCACTTGTATATTGTATAATAAATTCAGAAGAACAAAAGAAAGGTTACAAACGAAAGGCCATTCAACACATTTAGCTGATTTGGTATTGGGTAATTAACCTAATTGTTCTGAAGACCTTATTGAGCCGTTTCTTGAAAGAGACCAGGGTATCAGTTTCAATAACGTGGCTGGGTAGCTTGTTTCATACACCCACTTCTCGCGAGGTAAAGAACTCCCTCCTTTTCTTAGTTTTAAATGCACTTCTTTGCAGTTTCCCCTTCTTTCCTCTGGTTCACATTCCTCTGTTCATTCTGAAGAAATCTGCTGGGCCAACTCTGTTAGTGCCTTTGCGGTTTTTCAAATATTTGTATCAGGCCCCCATATTTTCTTTGCTTTTCAAAACTAAAGTGGTTCAGTTCCTTCAGCCTGACAGCAGAATGTTTGTGACTGCTCTCTCTTCTCTTGTTTAGCTAAAAAAGTGCAGTTGGGTAGAAATATATTAGTACTATCCAGGGTATAGTTCTGCCTCATGCTCAGTGCATCCAGGAGAAACATGTAATTGAAAAGAATAAAGCATGTTAATCTCATATAAAAGTGAACTAGCACAGAACATACTGAGTCAATTACCTTTAGTAGCCATTGAAATTCTTCCTTATCAGGGGAATTTGTTTATGCATTTTTATGTTTCATTTTTCATCTGTCCTTATTCAGCACTGAAATTGACATGGAAAAGCCTATGAAAGATTACTGGAATGCTAAAGGTCAGTCTAATAAAACGTTCATTTTGCCCTGTTTGTCTGCTGTCTAGTCTCTGACTAACCCCAAACCTTGATCATGCCTTCTCCTCAAGGGTCCCAGTGAGTTGGTTACCATAGTGCAGTTTGGTCGACAGCTGCCAATACCCACAGTCCTTAATGTAAAGCAGTACCTCCTATTCCTTCAGGCTCCAGTTTAATTGTATTTTATCTATATTTGTGTTCTATGTCCCTGGCTTCGGCATGGAGTCTTACTGCAAACATTGGGGCTGACTTTCTCAGTCCCTACCAGGATTGTAAACATCTCTGTGAGCTTGTCCTGTAGTTATCTTTGTTTCAAGCTAAAAAAGAATTTGAGTCAAACCTGCATGACCTGTGAGTTCTGACATTATTTTTTCCCTCCATGTTTAAAATCTTTTTAGGACAGCAGTTTAAGGTTGGAGAATTGTAGACAGAACTGTGCAGAGCCTACTTATGAAGGGTGTTAAATGTGCACTCTAACACAATTTGTGTTAAAATGTTCAGTTTCCTGCCTCACTTTCAGTCATCTTGTTGCTTTAATTAGAAACAAAATTGGTTTAGTAAAGACCATTCTATGTTTCAGTCTGATATTTTTACCTAACCGTATCTTGTGCTTTAACAAATTAGATTTCTACAAGCAGTTTGTTACTACTGCCTTTAAATGTTTGGTTTAATTCCAAGTGACGTTAATGTCAGATTTCATTTCATCACAGCCTTATGTTGTTCTTTGACAATCATGGGAACACTGTAAATATTAGCATAATGGAGACCTCATACCTAGATTTTTTACTGTAAATGAAGATATTTCCTTATATATAAGGATTTAAAGCAATATTGTTCTTGTTCAATTACCCTTTTTTGGACAGCATGCACATTAGAAAAATTAAAATTGTTTAAGCAGACAAAGGAGATGAAAGCAATACAGAGCCACTCCAAAGCAAAGCTAGGTTTACTGAAGGCAAGCAGCACTTGTTTGCAGGGTTAATGTCTTTTGTTGCTGAAGAAGTTCAAAAGTCTTAGCTCCTGCTGAATGTGCAACACATCCCCAACTTGAAAATAACACTGCTCTTCTTTAAGGAACAGAAAACCCTGTCAAACCAGGGTTGAGACAGATCAGCAGCTGGGAAGAGTGAGTGCAGGATTCATTTCTGTCCATCAGAGATGAACAGCATCTCCCTTTGAAGTGGTGTAGTGTTATTTAACAATTTGTGAATCCAGGATCCAGCTGTAGGCTGTGTGTTCCATAGCCTGTCCCTGTCAGAGGCCTTATTCTAGGCTATAATTAACCTTCCTCTTCCCCCTCTAAATATCTTTGAGATTCAGCTCTTAAAGAGGGACCCCTCAAGCTAAATGCTCCTTTGCACATTCACAATTGTTATTTTTCAATGAGGAGATAACAACAGAACAAAAACCATTAATCTGTACCTTTTATCCACATGCAAAGCCTGTTAACTTTACAGGTGAGGCTAAGCTCCCAGCCACGGTACACACCAACTGTACACACCTTGGTAAAGACGTAGTTTCAATACACACAAAACTTGAGTGGATTAAGACAGTAATGCAGTAAAGTCTGTGATTTATGCAGAGTAAAAATGTGCCGTTACTTATGTCACTATATTTTACAATGGTAATTTTTAAAATGGTAATAAAAATGTTACCTATGTAATATTTTAATTCCTGATACCTGTTTACCAGTATATGTTGCATTTATAATTACTATTATAAATCATCATACTGTAGCTTTTTCTCAGTGTAGCACAGTGTACCATATTTTACCAATTCCTAACAGCATATTATGTCTGCTGTTAATATGCATTTCTTTACAGCTTCTTATTGCTCTAGATGTGAAAGTGAAACAAGATGATCATAAATAACTGCAGATTAAACAGCCAGAGAAACAAACTATATCGATTTAAATCTGAACCAAATACTGTTTATTTGCAAACCCGAAATACATTTTGAAAACTTCACCAAAAATCCTGTTATTTTAGGAAATGTCTATCAAAATTACAATTATCCACTTTATCAAGTGGATATACTGTAGTTGGATTGGAATAAAGATGGAAGAGCATTTTTAAAGAATATGGTCTGACAGCAATATTCAGAAAACACATAAAGCACTAAATTGTTTGCTATACAGAGCCTGAAACAAAAATTATTTATGAGAATCTGTGAACAATAGAGGATCTTAGTAAATGCACCTAATGCATTTCAGATCGAATAGCTTGCTTAGGGAAACTATTTTAACAATTTCACTAATAATATATATGTCAGAGCTAAAAGAAACCTTGTTCGCTTGATTATTGCAATGGGAACATAAGAGAGACAATTCCACAAAAACAAGGAAGTAAACTAAGAAAATGACCTCCAGTCCACTTCCAAAATAAAATCAATACAGCTAAAAATAAACTGCTAGCATACCAATACGTAGTCTCTTACTAAACCAGGTTCATTTAAAAGTAACCTAGTTTGACTATGCCCACAGAATCGTGAGAAAAACATTTTTAATTGCATTTATATGGTCTTAACAAGCACGATCTGAGAGATGAGCATGACTGCCACCAGTTCATTACCAGTCTCGTTTTAAGCTTTCCAGACACTGACTATAGGCCAGCAGGGAGACATTAAAAAGTGCTTATTGACAGAGAACTCCACATCCAGCTTGTTCACATTACTAAATAAACTTAATGAGATGAGAAAAGAAAGATGACAAGTTTCCATTTTTAGAAGCTTTCAAATACAGTTTCCTACAGATACAACAAATTAATATTTTTCAGGAATTTCGAGTGTGCTTCAAGTAAGCACACTGGGTTTACTGCAACTATAAATGTTCTTGGAACCTGATAAATTAGTGGTAAATGACCCTGAAGACTTAGACATCCATCCATTCATCTATTTTCCAACCGCTTTAGCCAAATCAGTGTCGTGGGGGAGCTGGAGCACACACTCACACTGAGGCCAATTTTCCCAAAAGCCAAAAGACCAACTAGTACATCTTTGGAGTGTGAGAGGAAACCAGAGCACCTGGAGGACACAGGGAGAGCATATGAGCTCCACACAAATAGCACCCCTATTTTAACTGGAATTGACCCAGGGCCACAGCACTTCGAGGTAGCACCGCTAACCAGTGCCACCCAAAACAAAGACATATTTAATCATATTCATTCATTATCAAAAATACACTGAATGGACTATATCTTATTGCTGTAGTTGCAGACTGTTTTTATCTCCTTTGTTTCCCCTTAATGATAAGTTGGCGGTTTTGCCTTATTGAAAATTGCTAGTAGGAGATATTCCTCTTACAGAGGAAGTGCCAGTGTTGCTATGACAACTACACCCCTCCCCCACACCTATTAGTCAAGTTTGAAGCAAGAGAGTTGAGAAGAGTTTAAAATGTGCATATTAAAGTTTGATGCTGTTAACATGAAGGAATACTGTACAGTTTTCAAACTGGGCACTTTCAAAATACTGTACAGTTTCCCAGAACATGTTATATCTGAGTCCTGTGTGGAATATCTGTTAATCTAAAACTAAAACATTATTTTTATAGACTGGTAAGTTGTTTAGGGAGACAAATGTTAGAGTGTTCAAAAATCAATTGAGCTGCTTTAAAATGTGTTTTCAAAAGGCCCTTTTCAAAAAGGGCTCATTTGTGACTTTTTTAAGTATTAAAATAATTATTCTTTACAACTTTATCAGCAACAAAAGGTAAAACATAGCATAGAAACGGAACAAGCAAATAATTTGTCCCATTCGTCTCATGTAGCCTGGGAGCTTGCGGAGTGATGGCACTGTGGCTAAGGATCTGCGCCTGTGGCTGGAAGGTTGCCGGTTCAAATCCCATGGCTGGTAGAGGAATCCTACTCCGTTGAGCCCCTGAGCAAGGCCCTAAACCCCAACTGATCCAGGGGCACTGTACAATAGCTGACCCTGTGCTCTGACCCCAAGCCTCTTTCCCTGTTTGTGTGTCTCTGTCCCATGGAGAGGTATGCGAAAAGATGAATTCCTCATGCAAGAAATTGTATATGGCTAATAAAGTGATCTTATCTGTTCACTGGTTTTAGAGCCCCAGATGCTAGGCTTCCAGGCTTATTGATCCCACAAATGTTCAATAGTTCCAACATCATGTGAGTAGTCAGGCAAATTCCATGAGGACGTGTCATCCTGTGGGAGTGTTCTCATGTCAGATTGAGCCTGACATGAGCCTGAAATGTTCCTGTGGGAAGGACAGGAAGTTCTGCTGCTTGATTGATATAGTGTTTGCAAAATCTGGTTACCAAGAGCAGTTCTGAAGACACTACTGCCTAGACCACCATACTTGGACCTTCCCAATTAGTTGATGTATACAATACATCCATCTATCCTTTTTCCAAATGCTCCATCTAATATAGTGTCACATGGGAGCGGAACCTATCCCAGCAAACAACAGGCAGAAAGCAGTACACACCTTGGGCAAGTTGACAGTATTAACGGCATAGACAAAAAGAAGCACACACTCACTCCAGGGCACATTTTCTCAGAAGCCAATCAACCTACCAGCATGTCTTTAGACTCTGGGAAGAAACCAGAGCACTGGGAGGAAACCCACATGAACCCAAGGAGAACATACAAACTCCATGCAGGTACCAACCCAGGAATTGAACTCAGGACCCCAGTACTGAGAGGCACCAACTCTAACCACTGTGCCTCTTTGCTACCATTACATAATACAACAAGGGGTTTCCACTTACCAAGGGAATGAAAGTGTTGTTCCCTTGATAAATGGGGCATATTAGTTCCAGTGTTCCCTCTTCATTGAATTTCATAAAGCTTGACATTCGGCGGGTTAAATCATCTCATCTCTTGTGTCCAATCAAATTTAATTGATGAAGATATTTAGTGCTTATGCTGAAGTCGCAGTCAAAGTCTGACTTTTGTAAGTGAATCATCATCAGTTATGATTCATCAATTCAATGAAAATTATGCCACAACCTTTTTTGAAATCCATATACATTATTTTTATATAAGCAAGATGCAATGGAGTAAGCATGGAGTAATGGTCCTTTTGAAGGTTACTATATGAAAGTAAACCCATTTGTATTCAACTAGTTCTTTCTCAGTTTTCTTGCGAAGATTTAATAGAAAGCAAGAATTAAGTCAATAAAAAACAATGCCAAGCCGTGCAAATACAGCTTTTAATTTCAATCCCTCCTTTATCCAGTTAAGTCAATTGTTAACAAATTCAAATTTACAATGGTAAGCCAGTAAGTACTCATTGAAACAACAGGGTATTTACTGCAGCCATTCAAACAAATTACATTGTTCAAGTGTACTGTACATCAATAGCATGGTACAATTCCACCTCCATCGTAGCATTAAGTCTCTAAAACACCTCTTTTCTATAGCCCAGGGCTTTTCTATAGCCCTTTAACCACTACTCCAAACTGCTCCATCATGATGTATGTGTTTCCAAAGAATAAAACTATAACTGAACTGTAAAGTATTTATACCTACATTCTTTTATTTTGTTGGTGGGTAAATATTAATAAGGAGAAGTCTGTACTTCTTCTCACTTAGCATCTATATAAAATAAGGTTGATGGAATTGTCGTTATACTGTATTAAAAAAGTTATTTAGGGATTGCAAAGTTAAGTTTCAATGGATGCAATGTAAATGAATTAGAAGCCCGAAGGTAATACATTTATGAAGTATTATAGGTAGAATAAACAACGGGGTTAGGGATATGGCTCAGTCTATGGTCCAGATGAAGGTTTAATCCACAATTATATATATTTCAGTCACACTTTTATCTATACCATGGCTCCAGCAAAACCTTCATCATACAGACTTTTCAACATGTTTTCTAAACAATATACAGTACTTTTAAAATATTTTCTTAATGTTTAGAAAAGATGAGAGAAGCTGTTAGAAAATAGATAGTTTTTGAAGGCTTTAGACAGTTGATAATTATCTTTCAGTAATTCTGTTTGTTAAGCTAATTTTGGTCTCTTTGGAACTAAGCTTTTTACTGTTTACCATTGTTATCAGTTGTGATAACACAAACCTAAACATTTGTTTTATATATATATATAAATTTCATCCTCAGCTAGCTTGAAGTTAAACATTCATCAGGCTAATACAGTAGGCGGTGAAACATTCTGACGTCCTTACTGAATAAAAGGTTAACTTTATCTTATAACAATACAAACTGATGAAAGGGCAACACATGCAGTTATCGTCAAGTTGAGGCCATTTTCCTTCTCTGTGATTCTGACACTTCCAAGCTTCTTACAAAGGGATTGGGCAAGAATGAAACTAAGCTTGTAGTGAGCCTGCAGTTCACTTGAACAGTTCTGGATTCCCTGAGATATTACCTTCAATCATTTAATTAAGTGCTTGCGGCATTTAATATGGAAATCTGTCATGTTACATTTCAAACACAATTGTTTAGAACTGTGTTACTCAGGAGCCAGCCCTGATGTTTTCATTAAAATCACATAGCAATTCCAGCTTGATGTGCAGTGAATTATCGATGGCTTTATTAACTGTAATTGTCATGTCAAATTGAAGTGATGATTATATCAAGGACAAGGCAATTTCAGTATTCTGAATCACAGGCAGTCTGTTTTATCTAGCATTAGGTGAAACGCTCAGAAATGAAAAGGAAATAATGAGTATGACAGCTGTGAGAACAAGCAGCTGAGGCTTTCTTTGAGTTAAAGGTTTGACATGCTGCCAAATCCTTAACACTAGAAACAATTACTCATAGGGCAAGCAAGAAGGATAAGCATCAGTCGACCCTAATACAAAGAATTCAGTAAAAATCATTGTACTTGTCACGGAGTTGGTGGGGCAACTCTGCTGTACATTGCTATAAAAATAAGACTTTAAGGAGCACCAAATTAATTCTTCATTGTCACTTCAGATTCAGTCTAGTAAATTTTATACTTCATCCTCAACCACTTATTTTTAAAGATTGGAAACATCTGACAGTTGTGGGTAAACAAGGAAAGCAATGAACAAGAAAAATGCTGAAAACTTTTTTTTCAAATAATATGTAGATTGTTTAATGCTCATCTGCAGCTGGTCACAGGTAAATTTGTTTAGGCCATTTGAAATTGGGGATTGAATAACCTAGCAAACGTGCTCTCCAGGAGCAGGGTTGAACATGTCTGTCCTATAGCAGGAGTTCCTGATCCTAAAGAGCCCCTGGATTTGAGCTCAGCTCACCATTCAAAAACTGATCACTTCATTGACCTGGTATTAGGATTAATTAAAAAACATTGATTTCACTTTGTTAACATGTTGCAGGTTACCTTTTAACTGCTGCATATCATAAGTAACTTACAGTCTCTAGCTTTTGAAAAAAAAAGAAGTAATTCACTTACGTTATTAAAGGCTTACACATCTCTGTTTGAATGAAAACCACAAAGGCAATGCGATTCTCCAGGACCACAGGGACTATTATTGATTTTTTTTCCCTTTGTGTGTCAACATTCTTTTCATGTTGTTGAGATAGTAATGATTTAAACAGATTTTATCACACCAAACTTGGTGGCATACAAACCCAGCATTTAATACGATGAACTCAAACTGCTTATCATAACAACAAAACCACACATATCGCATTCTAGAGGGACACCTAGCCTTGATTGGGGTATCTTCTCTGACTTTTTCTATGATACTGACTATAGAATATATGTAGAATATAGCTAAGACACCCAAAGCCTAAGGAGAAGAGCTTGTAAATCTGGGCTAGTTTATATGTGCACAAGTGTGTAGAGCCTAATAAGGTCCTGTTGTTTTGAAGGAATGTTCACAGCGCTTTTAGCTCTTTTTTTTTCCCTGTGTAACAGAGACATAGTCATGAGGCCCCTCAGACTCTGTGGTTTCTCTGTCAGGAGTCTTTCAGTGGGCACACATTGTATTTGTGCTCGTATAATCTTCTCACATCTTGAATGCTACATGTTGATCTGTAAGTCATAAGAGTTACTTCAGTCTCTCATCACTGGTAAAATAGTGTATATTTATATAATGTGGATATCTTTATATTATAGTTATATTTATCAACAATAGCATACAAATGGCGCTGAACTATATATTTGTGATTCTTTGTCTTCATTGGACCCTTTATGGAACTGTACAGTTTAGTTTTACACTATCTTCAATATTTTTGAACGTTTGTTGTTTTCATTATATATACACAGTTTTTTTTATATCTGTATTGGCTTTTCACTTCCGTACTACCCATGCACATTTTGACCTTGTGCCTGAGAGGAGAGTGCTGATTGGAGGAACAGTGTGTTACATATTGATGACACTGCAAGGCTGTGGGTGTGTGGGAGTAACGGTTCTGCTAAGCGAGTCCTGAGATACTGTTCCCACCCCCCACTCTGGTAGCCCTCTTCCAATAATGTGCTGCCACTTGGGAAAGAGTTTTCTTGGTGGAGAAGCCATTTTTCCTGTAAGAAGCTCGCCTCTTAAAACTCCTTCTTTATACAAGCAGACACCTTAATCATAGAGTTAACCAATTCAGAACAAGTTGTTCACATCATCTGTTTCCACCTTTTTAGACTTTTTTTCTTGCTGCCTATCTTATTGTCTGAGAGCCATGTGAATTAATTAAATTGAGCTTTTGGGGAAAAAAAGCCTTATCACCAAGCTCCAGGGAGTGCACAGTAGGAGGAAATTAATACGTTTTCTCTAACTTATGTCAGACTACAAAAATCGTCACTGTGCTGCTTCAATGAACTCATTACAGTAAAGGATCCTAGAAAGAGTATACTTTCAACTGTCTATCAAAGTCTTTAGGCCTTCCTGTCTCTCCGACTGTCAGCTGGTGTCCCTGTTTCTGCTGGCAGTGCACCTGATTGTGCCCTGAAGCCAGACTGATCTTTGACAAAACACCTGGTTTTTGGCACAGTTGATAAGCAGGAGTCTAGATGATGAAGGAGAGCTTGAATCAAAGACAGTCAAGCAAGGGAAAAACTTTTCTTTTCTTTCAACATTGCTGCTCTCTATACAGTTTGAGGAACACTTTTCCACAGGCAGAGCATATAACTCTGTGTCCACCAGGACACTTTAAGGTAGGGGGGAGTTTTGATATTTACCTTAAAATGAAAGTAGCAATATGGAAATAAATATCACACCTAAGTGCTTCTTCATGCCATTAATCAGAATGAGTGAATAGCTGATTAACGTTACTGATGTATTCAGGAGAGCATTACAGATTAGTCCTTATACAGTATATGATTTATTATTGCTGTGACCCTAAAGATGGATGGGTGAAGGAATGTGATTTATTATCAACAGCTAAAAAGTCACAGAAGATTCCTATTGTTTTAAGGCAGAAATATGAAAGGAATAGCAGGCTTTTTCATAATTTATACATACATATATAATTTCAAATACATATGGAACAGCAAGATTTAAAAGGTCACATCAAGAAATTATTTTTGAGCTTTTGCTCCATTCAAAATATTGAACATCAGTTTGTGATGTACTGTAGGTGAGCTTCAGATTCAGTACTGTAACAATGGTGGCTATGACAGTTCAGTTTTGAGGTTAAATCCAGGTGTTTGTGGAAGAGAAGCTTGTTACAGCTTCTAGAAACATCTCTCAGCATCAGGCAAGGCAGTAGTCATTTCCTCTGAACCTTCTGGGAGCTGTGCCAGGACATGTGCTTCACACTGCTTGAACTGTTATTAATTTCATGCAACACCCTTCTAAAAAATACAGAGCTGTTTGCATTTCACTATCACTTACTGACTCTGCACCTGGTTTCACTGATTAACGTTAGTTGTTTTTTTTAACTGAGTAGTAATATTATTTTTCCAGGGATGTATTTAAATGGTTTGAAATCCCTTCAATACAAAGGACCTTACACTCCTAATGGCAGTGTCAAATTGCTGACTGAACTCGCATGATTCAATTTTCAATTGCTCATTTCCCAAGACAAGGTTTATGACATTTTGCCATCTATCCACCTGTTATCAGAAAGCCTCTTCCTTCTGGCAGTGTGAATAATATCTTGACCATTAAGATACACCTAGCCTATACTGTATCTCTCTGGAAGGAAACATAACACAGACAGAGGAAGAACACCCAGCACTCCACACAGAAGTTGTCCCAGCCTGGAATCAAGCACAAGTGCCAAGAGCTGTGAGGCAGCTTCTCTAACTGTCCTGTTCCTTTTCTCTTCCCACTGCTTCACAACATTGTCTAGAACAGTGGTTCATAACCTTCAGTGCATCCCTTTAGATCTCAAATATGTTCTTGCACCCCTTATCAACAATAATTCAAAAAGTTATTTTAAACTTACAGGAAACCATAAGTTAAGAATGAAAGCGATCAAGAAATTTTGAGTTAATTACACACTTTTTTATTTTTTAAGTATTTTTTAAGTTTAATACCAATATGTTTTTGAAACAAAGCAGTTGTTATATGCCTGTTGCACACATGTTACATGTGACATGCCTGTGCTTAATTTGAGTTTTCAACAATTTGCCCCCCCCCAAAAAATTGTCATGTCTCGTACCCTCAGAAATGGCACCTAGCACCCCTAGCATTGCGTAGACCCTAGGTTAAGAATCACAGATCTAGAAGACCTAAGCGTGGCGAGCTTTTGTTCTCATCCAATGTGCAGCATATCTGAAGCAAAATCTCAACAACTTCAATGCTGCCGTAGGAGACATCAGCTCATCTCTTATTTTGATACACTCTGGGGAAAATATTTTTTTTCTGGTACTTTCAAAATTATCATAAAAAGACTTTCCTTGAGCTGGAACAACTTGTTTATTTGATCCAGCAAAGTGCCAGCTCAAGTGTTTTTTCTAGGTTCAATTCAAGTGGTGGCATTAAATTATCTTTTCAATTAGCACAACCCCTCTTACACTTTTAATTGCTTGACATCAGGCTCCCATTAATTTATAACACTCACTGATGTGTTGTCTATAAATATAATTATCATTATGTAAAATAAATCATTTTTTCATATCCAGTCACAGCTTTTGGCTTGTCAGACATTGACGTCTGAAACTAGTTGCTAGGAAACGAAACTAATGTCCAGTTGGCTCCTTTCTCCTGCCTCCTCAGTTCCAGTGTTAAAGAGACCAGACTTCTATAATCTGTATTGAATTGCTTAGTACTTGATTACAACATTAGGAAAGCCTCTGTTTTTTCTCAAATATTATTTTTGTTTTACTGAACAAAAACAAAATCATTCAAATTGTCAGCCAAAGAGTTACTGAACATTTTTATTTTATTTGAGAAAGGTTTAATATTCTCAAGGTCAAGATCAGGCTACATTTACATACAGTAGGCATTAAAACTTGTGACTATTTAAAAAGGTATTTCTTCAAACATTCTTAGGTCTCATCAAAAAACATCTCTGTTTATATTTTACAGGACATAGCAGTAGATACTGTTAATCTGTATTGAATTTTCATGTATTAGATACAGTATGATCCTTAATTAAGGAATACATTTTCATTCTTCTGAACATTTACTGTAAGGTATTTGAAGATTTTCATAAAATTTAAATAGAAATGTATAAGGTCTTTACAGCATGAAAACTGTTACAGACTCAGAGGCCTGGATTAGATCAATACCTCAGTCTGTTCAAATAACACAAATTCTAATCCAGTACTTGATTGCAACATGTCAGACAGAGTCAAGCTATCAAGGATCATGTTGGGAACTAGAGACCGTCAAAGTTATGACTTAGTCAAGGCCAGGGTTGATACAGAGACTCCCCTGTCATCCCTGACGTTCCCAGGCTCATCCAAATCCTCTTTTTCTTCTGCAGACAATCCTGGTGGGGGACAGTGGGGTCGGTAAGACATCCCTGCTTGTGCAGTTCGATCAGGGAAAGTTCATTCCTGGCTCCTTCTCGGCAACTGTGGGCATAGGATTCACAGTAAGTGACCATGTGGCTGTGACTCACAGCAGACACTTTGAAAGCAGTGCTCTCCTGCCAGTGACAATCAATGTTCAGAGATAAAGGGCAGCTTTTTACAGTTGAGCTGGTATTTCAAACTGCTGTAGCACCTGTCTTTGGTTTGCAAAAAAGGTTTGTGCCAACCTTTTAACAAATTATAGAAAATATTAAGGTTTCTGGTAAAATTCAAGATAAATTTACTAACTTGTTCTATTTTTGTTTGATTTGTTTATTTTTTGTTTTAGTGATGTTTTACATTAGCCTGTCAGCTGAGAGAATAGGAATAAAAGGACTAAATTATGTGATTTTCCTATACATTACATGAAAAATTGTTGTTTGACTTACTTTAATCTCTTTAGTAAACAAAATCACCTGTACTGTAAATCTAGATGAGCTGAACTAAAATTAAGTCACATATTGTTTTTAAAATTGCAATTACAGTGGTCACAGTTCTACATAATATGATATTTAGGTATCCCTTCATCTTATGGGGTACCTTCTGTATAAAACCATGTGTTAGCTACTGTATGTATGAAAGTTATAGTGACACTTAACAAATGATGGACAACCCCTGTATAAACCTCTCTACAACCCCGTTGTGGAGTCAAAGATTATGTAGACAGGAGTTGAGAGGGGTGGGTGTATCAAATAATAGTTGTCTAAATCTAAATTAAAAAACTGCAAAAAACTTTTTTCCCTGGGTGAGTTTGTCAACACGCCTTGGTCCTCATTCGTAGGCTGACTTGAAGTTTGTAACAGCTGACACAGATCTAGCTTCTTGGTGATAAAGGATTCAACTGGGCTAGAATTATTTGACTGGCGTTATTGTAGGAAATGATAAACCAAGGTCATTGCTGAGAAGGAAATGTGCCGGGCAGCAAAAGAAACATTTATATTCAAAAGCATAATCCAAGTGGACAGTGCATTAATCAAGACCCAGGTTGCAGGGTTAGTGATCAAAATAGCAGGCAACATTTGTGCTTGCCTAATCTGTCATTCTGCCTGGTAGCCTGCCAGATTTCTGCCTCAGGTCAGCCTGCGTTCTCTCTCTAATTGAGTTTTGCTGTTTTATGGTGTTCCGTGTTCCTGACATACTTGTAAATTCCTCCAAAATAGAAAGGTTGTAAGCAATGATTGAATCTCATCAATCAATCTGCAATTAACATTCAAATTACTACTCAAAATCTCTGAGTTCTGAAATCGTCAGACTGTTTATTTGTTGGTGTTTATTTGGTACATAAGAAATGCAAAAAGAGACGCACGTTATTAAGATCGTTTGCTCATAATTTTTACTCGCAGCCTGCCTATACATTACATTACTGGGTTCAGTTCTAACCTGGGGTGCCTTCTGTGTGAAGGTTTCATGTTGTCTCCTTGTTTGTTGGGTGAGTGGGTGGTTTCTTTCTACACTCCAAAGTCATGCTAGCTTAATCAAATCAACTCTGTAAATTGTATGTGTGGGTGGTGCTGCTGACTGCTGTCCAGTGTGTAGTCCATGTCTTGAACCCTCTAGCTGTTGGGTTAAGAGCCTTTGTATATTGGCTGGATAGAAGTTCAACTGTGGTTCTTCAAGGAAAAATTGCAGTGCAAATGAAACATCATCTGGAGGAAAATGAGATGCATATTATATTTACAGCTCCCACAACATTGTTCATGGTTGTTTGCCAATTTATGCGTGAGTCTGAAAAACATTATTAAACACAGCTTTGTTGTACTTCACCATGGAAAAGATAATGAGCCATAAAATAGTATAGGTTATTTTCCTCAAGAATGAAGCAGAGAATAAAACGTACTACAAGAAAATGTAGAGCAGCTCCTTACAAAAACTTATAAAAGTGTTTTGATAATACTATTTTACTTTTTTGTCTATGAGACATCCAGGGTTAATTACAGGTAGTCTCCTTTTTGGAGATATTTTAAATTAAAACAACTAAATAGTTATAGTTAATTAAACAAATTTGAAAAAAGCCATTTCAGGTTTTGTTCATGAAATTGGCATTTCTGTTTTCATATATACTGTACACAATATTATATGGTTCCCTTTCACAAATGAATAAAACGTGTCATATGTATTAATGTGAGTGAAGCAACAACTGAAACCACAGCAGTTTCCCACAGGAACTTTAATGTGTTAAATATTTTTTTTAAGGCAGAAAATTGAGTAATGCTTTTTGTAAGAAAATGAAAAAAAATTAAACCTGATTGAAATCTTTTGGTAAAAAAAAAACATTTTTTCCATGGTTCTTTACAAGGTTGTTCTTTTTTCTTTTTTTCCGGGAAATTAAACCATATCTAAAAAGAATCAGTTAGAAAAAGGATGGGTAGATAAATGCAGTGTCACATGAAATTGAATCTGATTGGCTGTTAAGACTGCAATAAACAAGCCTATCAAGAATTAGGGAAGCTTCATTTCTTAGGAAAAATAGTTTTATCTATCTAAAACTAAGTACATGCTGTATTTAAATAGAAGCAGAAATCTGCCTTGTGTAAAGATCCATTTTTTTCTAGATTCAGAAGGTTAAATTTGAAGCCTTCAAGTGATGTTTTCCAATACATCATGGGTGTAAAAGAGGTGTAACATTCCTAAAGAATTCCTGTGGTCTTAGAAATATGATCTCCTATTCTCATTGGAGAAAAGCAAGTTATAAGCCACTCTGGGCTTTGCTGTCACAGGAGAGAGAAGGTGCTGGGAGGAAAGTACAGTGATCTTCAGTGCCAGCTGGACACAGTGATCAGACACTTGAGGCTAGGTAGAGTGTAGCAGAAGAAAGGAATAACTCCATTTTCCTCAGAGCAGGAGCTACAGCTAGAAATCAGCACTTCCTCACCAGCCAGTTGATGTGTAATGCCTGGGATTCATTAACAGCATCACGGGCATAGGGATCAAATTCAATTCCAGAACAGATTCATAAATAGCAAAAACATGTGAGTTTGTGTGAGACAACTGTGACTTCAGAAACAAAAATACGGGGCTTCTGACAAACAGTGCAAGCGGGTTTTTCTTAATGATGAGAGGATCGTGAAATACATTCCATTTGCAGTTGTGACCTCTTTCAGGTTTCTTCCAGAAACCTCTCGGTACATCAGAATTTCTTGGGGGATTTACCAAGGAGAATGTGATTTGTGAAAAAAATATCCTTTTCTCTTTCTTTTCTTTAGTCATTAGAATGAAAATGGATATGATACAATAATATGTTGTCTAATTTCCCAGAAATTTTGCATCCAAGCAGTTTGTTTTACTTGGTACTTAGCCAGAACAAAACACACCAGCCAGGGTTTGCTCACTCAGTAGTTCTAATTATACTGTGTTACCCCACTGCTTAGAAAGTTAATTTTGAAAATTATGATTTTTACACAGAGACTTAAAAAACATTCATACAGGTCATTTAAGCATTACATTTAAATAAACACAACATTACATAGAAGACATCAATCCATACAAAGTCATTATGCACTCCTACAGTACTCCAGAACGCAGAACCACCAACAATCATCCTAAGCCCCTAGAATTGCACAACACACCTCATTTTGTACACATAACTACTAATTGCATTTGTACATAAACATCAAATATATATATATATCCTTATTGTGTAATACACAATACTCCTTTATTGTGAACTCATTTATTGAGTAGTTTGTGAAGATAAAGATAATCCCCAACTACACTGTGTATCCCTCAGGATAGACGTGCATGAATCAAAGACATGTGGATAGGCCACTTCCTAAAGTCATTTATAATGAATGCATTGCTTTTGTATATATTTAATATATTCATGCTGACACTGATGAGTTATTTATGAGTTTTATACAAAGACAGCATATGACAAACTTCGCAAATATGTATATCTTGTATAATGGGTTGGCATATTTTTGCTACCTCCTTGTGATTAACTGAAATTAATATTGTGCTTTTTGTGGTAGGACCCTCAGGACAGCTGAGAAAAAAAAGTTTCATTTAACGCAATGTGAGTCAAAGAAATAGGAAGGCAATAATGACCATGGAAGAAATTAAATTCATTTGCGAATGGGGCAGGTTTGCACACTACTCATTAAAAATACATTTGTGAAGCCTACGTGTTCTGTGCAGGAAATGGCATGTTGTTCCATAATTGAAGAGACTTAGAAGGCCTTCCTGTAAAGCTCCCTTTCTCAGCTCAAAACAGGCCTTTAGCGCCACACACTTGAAAGTGCAGAAGAATACTTTTTAAAGATGTTGTGCTGCCACCCAGTGGATAGTTATGAGAATGCTGGCGGTGACTGGAGAGGCCCTAAATCAGGAACTGACATAGCTCCTTATAAAGTATTCCTTAGCTATCATTTAACAG
Organism: Lepisosteus oculatus; assembly: GCF_040954835.1. NCBI lineage: Eukaryota > Metazoa > Chordata > Actinopteri > Semionotiformes > Lepisosteidae > Lepisosteus > Lepisosteus oculatus. The sequence continues at coordinate 34,853,391 of NC_090704.1, forward strand.
AGCAACTTTAATTACAGCCACCTTTGGCTTGTACTGAGAGAGACATTTTTTGGTGAGCTGACATAATTTCTTTACAACTTTAGGTTTGTGTTTTATGTAATTCCGCTTGATTTAGTAATCCAAGATAGTGGCTCCAAATAAATCAGATTTAAGGTAGGATGATAAGGACACCCTAGATAAATGTTATTGTTCAATAACAAGACAGTCTCCTAGGAGATCTTCTGCAGGATATGTGCATTTTTTCAGTCTTTCTGGGTAAAGGCATTGGACCAAGAGTGGTGTTCTTGAGGCACTCCTGCGTCTTCTGGTGTTTATTTCAGCTGAGGTCTTCAGTGAAGGATAATTGATTTCATTCTTCTGAATGAGACATGTTCTAAAATTTGCTTTCAGCTCTTAAAATTGTTGAATTGGAATAGCATCAGAACTCTCCTCATTCAGCTTTGTTAGCTGAAATGTAACCTACTGCACCTCCATAGATTAAAAAAAAAATCAACTCTGGGAGTATTTGATACCTAATCATTCTCATCATTGTCTGTTATAAATTGATCACCTTTGCAGAGCAGAGTTAAATATAAGTGAGCAAATTCAATATTAACAAGCATAGCTATGTTTGAAACAAAGAGGCAATTTTGAAAATACGGACTGAGTGTCGAAACAGGTAAAACAAAGGTCTAACCAGGCAAGCCATCAAGAAAAAGGCATTGATCAACACAAGTAATTAACAACTCAGTTTGGGGATCAGCCCAGGACCAGAAGTAGGAACCATTCCTCTAGAGGACTGGATTTTAGGACCTAAGTATAATGAAAATAGGTTTTGCACAGCATTTCTTAACTGAAAGGTTAATTTGTTAAAAGCATTCATGTGTTGTGGCAAAAGAATAATGTGCCTAAAAAGTGGACTATACAGTATCTCCACCCACTTCCTGCTGCCAACATAAACCCCCAGCAATTTCCACAAGACATTTGGCACATGCTTTGCATGGTGTGGGGTCCCTCTGCAGTAAAGGGGGCTGAGCAGAGGTGAAAACAGCTCCCCAATCAAGAGCTTCTTCTTCAGTCTTCTACATGTGGAGTGATTGGCTGTGGAAGGGCTTTAGGGGCATTTTATAAGTGTCAGGACCTGATGATGAAGGGTATGATATTTATGTGATTCGGGTAATCTTGCCACAATGCCTAGATCTTCTTTCCTTGCCCACTGTACTTATTCCTTTTGGTTGATGCTCCAATGCACAAATGGAGAGGAAGGTGGAGTGCAGAGAGCAAGAGGCTTGTTCGCTTTTGCTCTCTTAACAGTATAAGGATGTTATCATGTTATGCTCATTCATCACAGAGTTCATCCATGTGCCCATATGCTAATGCAATATGTATATCATCATATATCAAACGTTTATGAAATCTTATTAAATATCTTCATTATATTTTCAGGAAACGTGATATTATTGGTTACATTATTCATACACCACGTTCAGCTGCATATAATTATAAATTATAAACTAATTTAGCAAGCTTATTCATGCATGAGTAATGCGAACACTGAACTGTAGACTAATAGAATTTAGTGCACAAAACAGTACAGCCAATGGGGACACCATCACATGAACTGTGTGGTAGGATAGAGAATGGCATCGTGTTGCAGCATACCTGACCTTCAACATGAGAAAACTGAGATACACAGGACCTGTGCTCACATTGTGCCAGTATGGCACCATCTGGTATGTATTATCACTGTGTTTGGAAACATGTTCCACATTGTTTCAGATAAATCATTGTTATATGATGCAAATTCTTCTGGATACCGTATCTGAATAGAAAGACAGATTTCCTAACCATACTGTACTTTCAAGTACTTGAAAATCCTTTGTACTAAGGAATTGACTGTGATGCCATATTCAAGGTCCTTATCAGGCTTCGTATCCATTTAAATGTACAGTGTGTCCTTCTTTGGAAGTAATCTAAAGATTGTCAAGATATGTGTATTAAACAGAGCAGTAGAATGGACACTGTTTCTTTATCTGGTTGTTTGATAATTTCTTCAGAAGAAAACTAAAGTTTTTTCTTTGTACTGACACAGTTGAATATGTATGTGACAGAGAATGAATAAGATAACCTGTTTCCGAGAGAACTAAAATCGCTAAATGATACTCAGGTGCTAAAATGCTAAAATCGCAGGCTGATACTCAGGAATCCTAATGTATAGCAAAGTTGATTTGTTATTAAAAAAATATAAAAATTAAATGAGATTCTTCTTCCATGCCCTGCATCTGTAGATCGAAATGAAGCGTTTGGTTATAATATTATTTTTTGTTCTTAATCAGCTGTAAAAGGCTTCTAGTATTTTTCCACTCCAAATAAATGCAGCGCTGACAACATACATCAAGAGCGATGTTGTACTTAAACTGGGCTGTAAATAAGGGTTTTGTTTAACAGAGGTCAAAGTTCAGATACATTAGGCTGCATACAGCTAAGTGAACTTTTTATTTGTCTTAGAAGGCATCACAAAATTCAAACTTCTAACAACAATGACCTGTTTATTTAAGAATAACTGCACCTCTGCTGAAGTTCTTAGGCGTATATAAAGCTGCCTATGAGTATCATAATGGCAGATTCAGAAAACATATTGAAAATCCCAATTCCGTTTGTCTTTAGTGTACTAACCCATTTTTTTTTAATTATTGGAAGCTAGTTAGAAGTAACTATATTCATCCAGCTTCTGGCGCAACTGTTACTCGGGGCTACGGACGTCTCCTCGTTGTCTCTCCATCGTAGTGGAGTGGGCGCTTTAAGCAGGCGCAGAAGCCAGCCCCTCCTCTCCGTAGCTGCTGTCATTCCTATGGCTCCTCCTCTGTGCGCATCTCCGGGGTTCGCATCACCTGTTCGTGCTGCTTCTCCGTCTCTTTTCCTCGCCTGTTGCGTGCCTAGTGTGTCAGGAACGAACTGGAACTGCTTGCTCTCTGCAACACTTTCAGCACCAGTGCACTCCTATACTATGAGCACGCAGTCCATGCGTAAGGAAAAGACACCTGATACTGACAGTGTTTTGTAAGTGGCTAAATTCAAAGAAAAATGTGACCTAGTGATTTCCGCCTGTTTCCAAAGCTGTCAACTGTAACTAAAAGTTACAAACTCCACGCCAATGCAAGACTGTTGGTTTTCTTCGGTTTTCTGTGGAGTTTACTCCGCTGTTCTGTATTGTCGGATTGGATTTACGCTTTTACTCGCCGAGAACTGCTTGCAAAAAAGCTGATTTGGATTTTGAAAGCACTTAACTAACCGCTGCCAGACCTCGCCGATACGAAAACGACAATGGGCCAACTGGCTTTCTGAGTCGAGCAGTCTCAGCCTGCGAAGCGGTACCGTCCAGCTGATAGGTCTTTCCGGTCAGGAGAAAGCCGTTTATTCTGATCTTTTTAGTAATACTCTTCAGTTGATGCCATGCCCACTAACAAGAGCTTAGTACCGAAAAAGGAAGCTACAAACGGGACCTCAAGAAACGTTTTTAATAGATGTGCCTCGACCAACGAGTTGTATGATTTTACTTTCAAGGTGTGTATAGTATTCTTCTTGCTGTAGATCAATGGTTATGCTGTTTGCTTCTAATGAGATAGTACTACGTGTGGTATTGACATATGGTGTATCTAAACTTATTGAGAAGAGATTGTTACAGTTGTCAAACGTCCGAAAGAGATCCAGTTAAAGACTTCTGCACAGAATGATCGCTTTTGCTAGCATCACAAATGCCAGTAAGGCTTTGGATGATTAAATAATAAAATTGCCTCTCCGTTTCCTTCACAACATTTGCAAATTGACTGCATGTATTCAGGGTAAAAGTAAGAGTGAAGCTTCCAGGCATTAGTTCATTCTGGACGCGAAGATGAAAATAAAATTTACCTGTCAAATGAAGTCAGTAGACTGCTGTTTAGGACTACAACGAGCAATGACTTGGCAGTGTTGCCGAGTTCTGCGCCACCTTGTATTATTAGCGTTTCTCCCAATTGTAGAGAAGGATATAATGATGTAGTTATAGTATTTGCATCCCTCTCTGGCTGCTTAATAGTAGGGCCTGTATTGTTTCTTAATTATGTATGTAGTAGTGAAAATATCAGTAAAAATGAGGAAGTATGTTGTAACCAAAGACATGCTAGTCCGGTCTTTAGTCTTTGGTATTGGACTCAAGAGAGGAAAATAATATCTAGGAGCTAAATTAACCTCATCGAACTGCCGCCTGCCTATTTGTCGTGGGTTCCAAGATACTGTAATTTACATGCGATTTGCGGTGTGCATCTCCCTCCCATGTATAATGTTGTGTCAAACTCAAAACTTTATACTTGTAATGTGCTTCTGGGAACCTTTGCCGAACAAATCCCTATAAGATTATTTACCGGAATTAAGATTAAGATTGCAACTGCAACGCCCCGGTGAAAGGGACGTTAATTCGAACACGATTCTCAAGCGCTTTGCAAATATTTGAGGAAGGAGGACTGTTAGGATTTTCTTATCGCTCCTGAGGCTGAACAGGTAAACACGGATGTGCGTCAAGTCAGTATTCACCACAGATCCTGGCTGACTAAAACCTTCATTTTTGAAAAGCTGTACACCCATTATAAATTTTATATCTTTATTACTTTCAAAGTAACATTTTGACCTTATGCAAATGCATGTCCATTTAAAGAGGGGGTATTTCTAGATTAGTTGTCTGTACAATACTGTTAAAAATTAGTTCATTCCAGCACCAAAAACGTAAGTAGATTTCAAAACTATCCGTTGTCTTCTCATTGTATTTGAAGGGTTTTTACAGAGGGTATTGAAGCACTTCAGTAGTCTGACTAACTACTTTTAAGACCATTGTGAGTTTTCCCATAATACCTTGATAATAGGCCTCAGCCTTCACCAAAGACTGAGGGATTAGTTCACAGCTCATAAAACAGACCTAAAAGTAGTCCAGTCCAGCTACTCTCTGTGCTGTTATGGACTAACTGAGAAAACTAGGTTTGACACTTTTGTGAGCTGAGCTACACCTACTGTAATTCTCCAAATACTGAAGGGAGAGAGAGATTGGTGAATTAACTTGCACTGGGTGCTCTAGTGTTCCATTAATGAGGAAAGTTAAAAAGCAGCTAGCACTTACACCACTGTAATGGGTTTGGAAGTAAAAAAGATTTTGCTTAATAACAGAAATCAAAAGACAGCTTTCCAAGCTTTTTGTTCTAATGCATACTTATCTTCATCTTTTCCGACCTTGAATTAACTCCATGTAATTTTCTTCTTCAGTGAAAAAAAGTATTTTCCCCACATACCCTGCCTTCCTTGATTTTTTTTAAAAAGAAATCCAATTTTCTTTCAGAATATGAGGTAAAGAATTTTTGCCTTCAAGCTAAAGGTTTTGAATATTGTATAAATGTGCAGAAATAACAAGAAACTAGTTACTTCTATGAATACTGACTTAAGGTTTCAGTCATGCGAGATATAGTGCTAAGGAGAATAAGTCTAAATTGCTATGCTGAGTATAGAATCTTCGAACTTTCTGCAGGTTTTATAGTTGACGTCCGTAAATTATTGATGGTCATATAAAAAAGAAATCTGTTCTATGGTTCAGGCGCACTGCTCAGCAGAGTCTCAGCAGTATGAATGCCAAGCCATTTTGTTAAGAGGTGAGAGGTAAGCCTTTGATTGCTTTCATATACCTGTAGACACAGGGACACACATCCACAGGACCAGATGGGAGATGCAATTACCCTTGTTTGCTAAATAATCTGACATTTCTTGCTTGCTGTTGAGTATGGTTCACAAGACAGCCAAGCCAGAAATAGGCCACAGACACACAGGGTTTTTGTCTGCATGACAACCCTAAATTGCCTGATAATTACTGATCTTTTGTCTATGTGCCAATTTTCTCTGATTTTATTTGAGGACTCGAAAACACAGTGATCCTCTATTTGTACCATGTATCAGTAGAATTATAGATGGCGCCCAAGCAAAGCAGAGCATCACACATTCTGTATAGACTCACCGATCGACATGTCTTGGTTACATATTACAAACTGCAAATTTTCAAGATTCTGAAAATTCCTTATAGATTGATAATCTACAAGGATGATACAGCTGCCCTTCCATTGTGCATGATCGTGAGACAGAGGAGAATCCTTGAAACTGCTCTTCTTGTCTAAAATATAGGGATCACATTTTGTAAGAACAGAGGAGATTTGCATTACACACCTGTTATAAAATTACACAAACCTGTACTGTTTATTTCCTTGTTGTTTTGCGTCTGTTTATATTTCTCAGTGGAGAGAGAGTAATTTTTAGTGATGGTCACACACACAGTTTACAAGCACCTATAGCACTACCTCTCAACACAAGATATCAGTCTTCAGGTGGAAATGTACAGTTTAGTGAGAGAAAGATGAGGTGCATTTTCAAGTTGTTGGAAAAGGCTCATTCTGAATGCATTTGGCATTATCATGATGATTAGTTTTAATGACTGGGAGTAAAATTGCTGAATGGTTTGTGTGTCTGGGCTGTTCCTGTTCTGAGATAGCTGCATCGGTTTCCACCTTAGAGCTTTTTGAAATATGGAAACAATAATGATTTTTTAAAATTATATTGTTGATCATTTCTTTCCTTGCGAACTGCAGTCTGTGAAAATGCTATGAAAATGAGTTTCACACGCTAAAAGTTCTCCTTGACTGAGGGGGAAATTGATTTATTGCAATTCTTGGTTTCAATAGCGTGTATTCTGACACCCATAAAAAGGAATAAGGGAAATTGAAATTGCCAGCTAGGATATAACCATAGTGTATTATTCATATGCAGTACATTTATTTAATTCCAGGTCTCCATTGGTTTTTATCATTTGACTCTGTCTCCTCTCATATACCACAAGTGATGAAGCCATTTCTTGGTGTGATAGATTGTGCTGCTGTTGATGTAGTAGAAGTCTATAATGCTTTAGAAAAGAAAGACTTATGGATCTGTTTTGTCAAGAAATCTGTTAATATTTTCGTATCAGCTCAATGATACCATTAGGAGTGATTTTACTTGAATAGCTTCCAGTCTATGGTGTAGATGTTGTGAGCTAAGGACCACCTGTCTGAGGAAGATTTCTGACCTTTTGTTGACTATACTACACCTTGACTGAATTGAAACTGCCTTTTCTTCATCAGTGACTTCTATGAACTGTTTTAGGGACCTTAAATACTTGCACACACATATTATGTGGCAATGCAATGCACTTTGGTATTGCTTCAAATTTCCATGAGCTTTTCAGTCTTTTTTATTGGATGAAGCTCAGTAGGAGACCTCTGGAGTATTTTATAAATTAATATGACATCCATTTCACAACAAGTTTTATAAATTACACGTTTTCCAAGATATTTCCAGCTCATTGCTTTGTTTAGTACATTTGAAACTCTGCATGTACAGTAGGTGCCTTGCTGATTACTTGTTCTTCCTTCTGTGCTTCATTACTATCGCTTGTTCAGAAGAGTGTTGCTCATAAGAACAGTTGGAAGTGAGAGAAGGCCATTTAAACCATCTAGCTTGTTTGATAGTACGTTATTGATCCAAGGATCTCATCCAACCATTTCTTGAAGGAAGCCCAAGTATAGACCTCAGCCACATAGTTGGGTAGCCAGTTCCATTCTCTCAGAGCTATTTGGGTTAGGAAGTACATCTCAGATTCTCAAATTTGAATATTCTTCCATGTAGTTTCCTCTTGTGTACTATGATTATTGTTTAACTGTTAATTCTGAAAAAGTGAATGCCACTGAAGATTTTGAATCCTTGTATCAGGTCCCCTCTGAATCAGGTCAAGACTAAAAGGGTTCTGTTCCTGTCAAAGTAACACATTATGTCCAGTATGTTGCTAAATTCACATGATTTCTGAAAAGTAACATTTTTTATCATATGGTTTTAAAAATGTACACATTATTCTAAATAATGGCTTACTAGTGCATGGCACAATTTTAGCATATCATTCCTTGATTTAAATTCTAATATTTTTGACTATACATCCTAAAATTTTGTTTATTTTATTGCTTTCTCACTTTCCCTAGAAGACATGTACAAATCACTAGTGTAAGCACCTAAGTCTTTTTCAGAATAGCTCTTCTAGCTCAGGGTTTCCCATCTTGCATAGTTTGCTTTTCCTACTTGTATGCACATCCCTGGATCACATCAAAACATGAAGCTGCTTTTATATGTGTTTTCAATATAGGGCCATTAAACATTGGGTTGCACTGAGAGCTCTTCAGTAATTTTGCAGTTGAAATTATCCAATGCCTTAATATTTTATCATTCGCAACAGCTGTGAAGCCTCATTGTTGGTAGACCTTTGAAGCAGTATGTCTCTAGCCAGGCTGTGCATCCCACAGTGTGGAATGCACGCCTCCAGAGTGCTACTGATCACTATGGATGATGGGGTGCTCAGAAACCCATGCTCAATCAAAGCTATCTTGCAAGTGTGATTCACTAATGAAAAATCAAAGCCTGTATTTCCTCCTGTCTCCCTAGGACTTTAATCATTGACAGCCTGTAGTTCCAGATAAACTAGCTGTGATTTTACCCCTGGAAAGGAACCAAACAGCTACTGGAAACCTTTAATTTATTTGCATGTCATGAGTGTTTTGTAAAGCCTTGTGACACACAATCCCCAAAGCACTGTTCCACAAGAACAAGAACAGGCCAAAGTCAGAACTCTTGTTTGTATTAATGGACACATTTGGAGCTATGATTAAAAGCATGCTCTGGGAAAAAGAGGTATTGTGTGCTTGGTTCAGTCATCTTTGCCCTCTCAAAATATTGGGAAATCCTTATGAATTATTTACTTCTGTTGTCTGTAATGTTGTCATCCTCGATTTTCCTTTATACATGGTTGACTGAAAGGTAATAGTTTCTTATATGAAGATATGTATAACTGTTATTTTCCTTTACCTTATTATTCCAGTGTTTGTCTCAGGTTGGCCATATTTCAAGTCCCTCATGCAGAGATAGAAAATTAAAAAACCGCAGCAAAAAAAAAAGAACAGATACGGATGTCAAAACAAATCATTGGGTCTCTCTGTATGTTACAGCAGAAAATGGAATGTCTTTCCACTCTAAAATGGATTTTAACACCAAATAGGAAAGTATATGCTTCCAATGCTTTCTTCCCCCCTTCCACATAGTAAAATCCTGCTTTCCTATAAGGCTTTTGGGCTACATATTGCTTCAGATGTCAAATGCACAACTATGAGAATCACACAGGGAATTTGCTGTAAGAATTCATTCATGTACTGTATGTGATTACAAATTCAGATTGTTTTGTGTATGGGCACTCTTGGGTGTTCCCAAATGTTAATGTCTATTTTAGAAACAACATCTTTTTTTACATCTTAAGAGCCATAATATGTCATTTTTTGTCTAGACACAAATAGGAACACAAACGTTTCTGTGCGTGTGGATTGTGAGAACTTATCTAGTAGAGGTCAAAATGAAATGTGCTGAGGTAGTCCTATAGCTTCTCACGTTACATTTAGGGTGTGACATTAGCTTGTGATGACCGGAAAACGAAAGTGTCCCCATTGCGATTAATGTACAACAGCGACATGTCTGTCAGTCTCCTGAGTTTTTCATCATCTTTAGTGCACATAAAGCTATAGTTAGGAAGGACTTATTGTTATTCTGTACTGATACAAAAGAAACTGCATGTTAGAGATGCATATGGACCTATCACTGAAGTTGAGAGTGCTGCACCTCTTGCTCAAATTGTGGAGTACACAATACCCCTTTGTGTTGAGTCATAATTAATTATTTAGCTGATTTATCTTTCTTCTCTTGGGTTATGTCCCTTCCCATTTCTGTCAGACTCATCCTTGACAGGTTTCTTTTGGATGTGAACATGTATGGCTGCAAATGTGTCCCATGTTGCTGGCTTGGAATTGCCTTCTACAACATAGCCAATGCAGCATTATAGAAAGGCCTTCTATAGTTAGGTGTAAAATGTTCATTTGTACAATCACTGGTCAGCCCTGCAAAAAACGATCTCTCCCAGACAATGGGGGGTGCTCTAATCATACTGATAGTGACTTTGGAAACCAGTAATATTTGCTGATGACAGTAGTTTCAGTGGATAGACCTCAGTATACGCGTGAATATAGGTGAATAGTGCTTTTCACATAGGTGAAATTGAATGAACTGGATATCTGCTTAATTTAAAAAATAATCTGCAGTGCTCTGAAATTCACATAAAAAAGACCTGTGCAGAATCTCTTGAACTGGATGTCTTGATGAAGTAAAAAAAATGACTGTCGTTCACATGCAATGCTTTAGAGGGGATTTCCTTTTTGGTGATCATCGTGTCTTTTGTTGTCGTTCAGAATGCAAGTAGCTTTTCCTGGAAACTTAAACCCCTTTTTGCAACATGTTTCAGATCCCTTTCCTTTTACTTTCTCTTTTTTGCTTTGCAAAGAATAGCAAACATACACATACAGTGCCAAACCTAGACTATGTCTATTCATTTTAACCCTATGTTTTCCCCAAGGTATGTTTATTATTTATGAAATTCTCCTGTCTTAACCTTCAGGTTTGAAACTGTTCAGTCTGTTCAAAATAAGATGAGTTTCAACAAGGCATGATTTGAATGCTCCCACTAAGACTGCAGTATTAAGTCATTGGACTTTCTGGTGTATAGGCAGTGCTAGAGTGTATTAACTGCAATAAAGGAAGCAGTTTTGCAGATATGCATCAACAGGGGAAATGGCTGATGTCAAGGGATGTTGATAATGGCTTCCAAACAACAAAGTAAGAAAAAGAAATAACAATTTAAAATCTTACAGAATACTGTCACAGAAAGAGCCCTATTAAAACACATACAATTGAAATGAAGCACGTGTTTGGACAATTGTTTCTCTGTTTCTCAGAAAAAAAATCAACACTTAACTCTTTGAAACAATATTTATGTAATAATTGTCTTCCCCAAGACCAGAGCTCTTTGAGTCGTATGTTTTGGTGTAACAGAAACCCCTTGCCTTTGAGGAAGAATATGCTTACAGATCCCAACAATCAGGAAGGATAATTATTATTGCTTTAAAAGCAGACAGATGGTAATTGGCGCTTGATTAACCAGTAAATACTGTCGCACAGCACACTTGCTCAATAATTACATGAGGAGCATTGTGATAGGCATGCCAGCTGTCATTAATAAAAGTCTAAGCTTTCTGTAAAGATCCAAATTAACACCCTAAGGAACTAAGGAACTGGCCTGGTCTTTTACAGAGGGGCCAGATGGGCTGTGAGATGGAGGTTGGGGAGGGAGGATGGAGAAATGCATTGTTACAGTGAGTTAATAATAATAATAATAATAATAATAATAATAATCCGTAAAATTCACTTTATTTATGGGCTGTTTTAACTAGCCTTTAGCTTACTGTTGGAGAGCCATGTGACATCTGGATGAGATTAATGGTCCCAGCTTTGCTCAGGAATGAACACGTAGTACTGTACATTATGGACTGGCAATAAGAATGAACTGGCCATTTACCTTTTTAGACAGAACAGATATGCAGGAAAAGAAATTGCTGACGCTTGGAACTCTGGCACTGCATAGCTGTGTGGTGATTTCCTCCTCCTCTCCCAGCATAAAATATTCAGCAGAGTTGTTCTGGAAGGGATTTGGGGGGTTTTGCTCTGATGTCGGCACTCAAGGCCTAACGATTTCTCGCCCTCACACCACTACAGGTGATGTTGCTGGGGGACTCGGGAGTCGGGAAGACCTGCTTCCTGGTCCGGTTTAAGGACGGGGCCTTTCTCGCCGGCAGTTTCATAGCCACCGTGGGAATAGACTTTAGGGTGAGAGGAACCAGCTTCCGGAACTGCCTCTCCCATCTCACCCTTCTCTCGTTGTCTGCTGTCACTTCTCTGTATTTTCCTCTCCAAACACTGAGCTCTGTCCCATAGTGGTAGAAACACAAAAGTGCAATAACACTTGGGTGAATACGCCATGAAACTGGAACTGGGGCAGCTCCTCTCAGTCATATAACAGCTTAGAATCAACAGGCAAAATCCTCACCAACAGGAGTTTTCTTTTGTGAGTGCTCTGTTTTCTTATCAGTAGTCAGTGTTTTGCCCTTTGTAATATTTTTAGGGATACCTTACACTGTCTTTTTGCAACATATTTTTCAAGGGAGAAACATGGCCACATTTAACAACACTACGATAATCGTCCCCTCAAATAATGTTCTGCTAATGATGAAACCTGAGAGGGTTTCGTTAGATGAATGTGCAAATGTTAATGACGCCTCAGTCATCAAAACTGAACACACAGGAAGGAGCTCAGTCTGGTTAACAATTTGACTTTGCATTTCCATCTGTAAAAGGTCCATAATAAGACAAGCTCAGCTTTTAACTTTTAGTAACATCACAGTGACATTTTAATGGCTTTTAAAATGATGCTAATGACTTCTAAAGAGTAAGCTTTGTGACTCACACTTCCATGTATGTAAGCAGGGTTTTTAAAAATTGTGCTTTTTCCCCTTTTCCTCCTCCTTTCTTTGGTAATACTGAGGGATTTTTCAGGAGACTAATTTTCCAGTTCACAAATGGAAAGTAGCCAGTTGTACAAGTGACCAGAAGTCGGTCTGTTCACCTGTCATTTTAATCTTTGCTGTGGAGAGTGGATTTATTCCAGTGGCCAGTTGACATTTTATCAGAAGGTTGGTGATATTCATGAATTTGCCAGATTTTAATTGCACTGTTAAAATATCGGTCAACCAACTGAAATGTCAATGCTTCTAAGATGACAGTACTAAACAGTACAATGATCTGGTGTTCTCTTTAGAAAGGGTTAATGAACAGTGTAGTTCATGCAGTAGCTGTTTTCTCATAACTCATTTTCACAAATATGTTAAACTTTGCTTCTGCTTGGTCAAAGTATCATGAGACCACTTTTTCTGCAGAAGTGTTCAGTTACTACTATTTGATCCCATCTGCATTCTGGTCAGCAGTGCAGTTTAAGGAAAGTGTTAAAAAAATACACAATAAGTTAAGATGTGTTAATAACTCTCCTTATCTCCCTTCCTGCAGTCATTATCATATTTTCTCAGCAGTAATGTCCGATAAAACCTGTTGCTTGCGGACTTCTGTAAATTTGGACAGTCAAATAAGACTTTTCTTTTTTGTGTCTTTCTTTTGGTGTCAAATCTGAAAAAAAGGTTCTCAGACTTTCACCTCACTTTCTAAGATGCCGAACTTTATTGCTTAAAGCTTTTTTTTAAAAAAGTTTTTGATGCACATTAAGAAGTCCATTCTACTTTTCTTTGGCTGGCCTCAGTTGATGATCCCTTTTCTACAAAGGGTCCACATCAAAACAAGAATGTGATCATACTGAGCGCTGTGTGACATTTTCCCTCCTCCAGCCCCACTTTATGTAAACAGCTGTGTTGGAGTGACCTAATTGCCATAGTTACATGGACCTCTGAGTGATGCCACAGAAGGCGAGAGGGGGCTTAAGAGCTCCATTAAGACAGGAAATGGCTAGCTGTTTGTGCCATGCCACTCTCAGCGTGCAAACTTCCTGAAACCCACTGGCAAATGATGAAGTATAACGACTGTGGCTCAAACCAACTTATGGGATGTTGTGCCATCGTAACAGCTGTGTGTTTATTTAAAGCGCTTTAATTAAAGCACTGACTGAAATATAAGCCAATGACAGAAGAAATGTATATGATAATATGATTTTATAGGCGTGTCTGTGAGAGGGAACACAGTGTAAAAGAGAGCCATAAGTCTTTTCCATTGAAAATGAAATTTGTTTCTCAAAGGAAAAAGGCGTTTCTTGTACTCTAAAATCAGTAGGGTGCTTTGAGACAGGACATGAGTTTAATTTTTCCCTTAAATAAAAATAAATTAATTCTAAATTAAAGGTTGCGTGCTTGCTGTGCTTTGATTATGAATTGAGCAAGCGTGCAATTCTTATTAGTGGTTTGATAATCCTGTCACAGACGAGATCAAGTTAGCAGCTGAACTGTATGACGGATTTGATCTTGAGCATGCCATTTTATGAAATGCAAAATAGACACATCTTTTTTGTATTGTAATGATTTATTATAATCATTACCTTTTTTTACTTGCACATATTTTATTGTTGGTATTTGTTTTCTGGTAATAAAGTCATTCTAATTTGCACTCTATCCTATTGTCATGCAGTACCTGGTAATTAAACAACATTATGCAGTTTACGAAGGTGTAATGCCTAAATGTCATGCTAATTTCTCTCAGCATAAATGTAATTTGAAGTTCCTGTCTTGTTTTACATGTTCCAGGCATTATGAAGTCTGAAATTCGCCCTAGTTTTCAGTGATAAATGTTACAAACTTTAATTTACTTCCATGGAGTATGTGCACACTTGTTTCTAAAAGTTATGAGCACTACACACAACATAAAGATAACATCCTCTCATTGTGACAAAGTGCTGTAAATAATAGAAAACTTAATCATATTAATGTCATTTTTTTTATTTCAGTGTACTCTGCATATACTGCATTGACATACCGTACATATTCTGGGTAATAAGGTATTTTCCTTAGTTATTTAATACTAGATTTGTGCCATGAAATATTTTCCTTTTTCCACATAAAATGCTCTGCCTCCTCCAGAACCTCGGTAATTCTTAATGCTATTAAGGGAATTTATTTCACATAACAAGGTTATTCTATTTCTGGCTCATCTCTGTTTCATTCACTTGGTCTCTCATTCTTGAAGGGTACAGGCTGTATAGGAGCAGATACCTACACTTTGGAAAAAGATGAAACCCGTTGCTGTGGCAACAAGTGTGTGGGCCCCAGATGCTGCTTCTGTAAAGACATGATTGACGTTCTCTGAGATCAAAATCAGTGGTTTTTGAAGAGAAGAAATCATCTGTTTTGAAGAATCCTTAATTAGCAAGTGACCTATTTTCGTTAAAAAGAAGAGGGCATCATTGGGATATTTTTTTCCTTACACAAGCTCATAGCAGTGAAAGTCACAGCAAAGTGGCGGAAAGCTTTAATAAACCACAAGGCGTGAAAACAAATTGTACATATTTTAAAGCATGGTAAATGTACTGTCTTTGCAGAAGAAAAATCTGGAATTTTTCTTCTGTCAAACTTTCAGAAATTGTTGTTCCTTGTACTGTATACCCAGTTCTCTGCAAGCCTTGCAGGGAAGGTACTGCAACCATTTTTCTGATGTCTGCTCAGATACCTCCATCCATATTAATTCTTTCTTTGTTGTTCAGAAGGAAAGAACTAGTGTTTACTGCTTGAGAATTTAGAATACAGCATTAATGAAAATCTCCACAGCTTTCCTTCAAACCCTGGAGCAAAACAGACATTTATCATGTTGTTGAACAGGATGCATGCTAGTGAGTGCCACTGTGATAAGAAATCATTGAGAACAGATGTTTGTATCAGATACAGCGAGGTTGACATTGACTCAAGCTCTTGTCATCATCCTGTTTGCAGATACACAAGGTACGTAGACAGCAGCTCATCGACTGTGCTTTATGGTAAAGAAAAAGCAGGGAAAAATTGATTCATGAAAAAGATTTAAAACGTTTTAAAGGCTTTAAAAGTATTTAATTAACCTTTTTCAGTTTTTGATTATTGACATTTATTGCAGTGAGTCAAAAAGATTTTGACAGGAGTGTGACATTTTTGCATAGACTGTGTGTTCACAGGGGAATCTAGTTTTTATTTGAATCAGGTCAACATGGAGTAATGATATAAATGAGAGTGCTTTAATATGAAATAATGAGCATCTTGTCTTGGCCCAGTGACCTGTATGTTTCTAACTGACCTTTTGCAGAATTTACTGACACAATGTCAAATTCGTGGTTTTGTCAATGTTTTGCCAAGTCTGAATCCTGAGGACTGTTTGACTTGTCACACCAAACAATTTTCATAGCAGCCAAAACATTCAGCTTTTATGTCCAGAGAACATTCTTCTAGTAGTCTAGTGCATTGTTCAAGTGCTCTCTGACACCTTCAGCTGGCAATATTCTTCTTAGAGAGCATGGTTTCTTCCTGGCTATCCTCTCATGAAAACCATTACTGTCCAGTCTTTTCCTGGCAGTTGAGACATGAACATTAGCTGCAGAGAGAGAAGCCTGCAGGTCCTTAGATGTTTCTCTGGGGTTTTTTGTGACTTTCTGGTTGATGTTCCGGCTTGTAATTGAGGAGATCTTGGCAGGATACATGGTTCTGGGTGGAGTCACAAGGGCCTTGAGTATTTACCATTTGTAGGTTTGTAACTTTCCCCAGACTGATGAGCGTTACTCTTCCTCTGAAATCATGATCATGGCATGATGTGTTTCCACTATCCTATATGGTAAAGACCAAACACGCAAAGTTCCTAAGTATAATATTGGACAGGACTGCCCAAACCCAGTCCTTTTTTGCTTGTCACCTAATTATTTAGCCACATCTAATTATCCACTTAATTGTGATTAGTAAACTATGAATTCATTTATTGCTATTAAAAGTATTTATCCACCTTGGAGTTTTATACATTTTATTGTGTTCCAATATGGAATCATAATGTATTTAACTGGGAGTTCTGGTTGATTGGCAGAAAACACTCTATACTGTAATGTCAATGTGAAAAACTAAATTCTGATGTCATGATATGTCAACAAACTCTTGAGAATTTTTCATACAGTACATAGTCTCTTCTAGGTCAGTGTTTCCCATTCTGTTCAGTTTGTTTTTACTACTTGCATGCAAAACCCTGCTTATGTGTACATTACACATCATCTGACAAAGGTTTGGTTTGAATTGAATGTAAATCATTTGTGTGTGTGTTTGTCTGTCTGTCTGTGTGTGCTCTGTGATGGACTGGTGTCATGTCCAGGGTGTGTTCTGCCTTGCATCTGTTGATTGCCAAGAGGTTCTGTTTCCCCCACAAGACTGTATTAAATAAAGAGTTAGGAAAATAGATAGTTGTATCTAAAGTGCAAAGGGGCACAACAAGATGTTGTTTTTAAGTTTAATAGTGTTTGCTTACTCTCCTATTTGGAGATTGTCTGCGAACCTGACTACTTTACTAACTATATCATAATCTAGATTACTAACATAAGCATTGTAGTTTCATGGTTGACATTATTTATTCATTCAGCAATTAAAGAGAATCCTTTCTCCAATGCTAAACTGAAATGAGTTGTCTATATGTCATGAGACACTGCTTATGAGTCATTTACTTCAGGGCTTTGGCATCAAGTCGGGTTAAGGATGGAGCACAAGTATGTTCATTTATGTTCGTATGGTGACATGCAGTGAATCACAGATAGCTTTAGGGCTCCTGAGCATCCTCAACTTCTCCTTTCAGATTTATTTTATTTTCATCAGCTAGCATTTTTTGTGACACTAAAAGCATGCAGTTAAGAAATACACTTCTGAATTTCCTTTTAGGGGATCTATTTTAACAAGGCTCTGGTAAAATAACCTTGTAAAGCTTTATTTTTTCACATTCTCTTCTTTCCTTGCATTGGGGCTGACTTGATATTGTTCCTTTTCCAAGATGCTGTGGGGGTGCGTTATGTGAGGTGAGGTTGTCATGGTAACAGTGTCTTCACGTAGTTCCACCTATAACACCTCTAGTTGTCAAACTGTCTGTGTGAGCTTAAGTATTGCACAGCAAAAATAAACCGTAAAACCTCATTGTTCATGTAGTAAATCACTGAAAAAAATCTTATATTGAATAAACTTATAAAGAATGCCTACAGTCAATTGTGTATGAGCTATTTCTTCGGCAGACTCCTAAGCACAAATACCAGAGTTCATGGTGATGAAGATCAAGGAAATATTAACTCTTTCAAATGATATCTTCTGTTTACTGGAGTGAAGTAGACATGCAGAATTCAGGCAGACATTTTGTTTGACTCTGGCTGCAGTCAGTTTAGCTGTTCGGTAGGCTTTGTGACTTTCTCGAAAGCTGGAAATTAGAACATGCCGAAGTTTTAATAGTATTATGGTCTTTTACATTCTTGTTATATATGTTATATGTTTTGGGATTGTCTTGAGATTTATTGTAATACACCAGATTGCACAGGGCTGTACATGGATTATAAAAGTCCTTTGAGAATGATTGCATTTAGAGCAAAACAGGAGGAGATATCATTTTTATGTGTTGCTGTTCTGGTCTCCAGAAAAACAGTTTTAAAACTAATTTCAAAACTGCACTGAGCTGCACCTGTGACTTCATGCTTCCCTAGAGTAGAGCTGTAAACTGTCCTGTATTATAAGAGACATCCTGCATTTTAATGAGTTATCCTAAATTTATTTGTGTAGAAAACCCACCGTGTAGGCAGTAGTTTTGTATGATTTTAAAAATAATTACAACATTAAAGGAAGAAAGAAAATGCTGGAGCAGAAAACAAAGGAAGGAAATTAAATACATCAGATGCTAACATTAAACATTATGCTTATTGCACAGAAAAGTCTAAAGCTTTGTACAGCAATATATTATTAAGTTATCGGAGTACTATGCACATTGTGATGATCTTTTTTCCCACCAACGATAACAAAGAGTGGGGACGTGATGGAGCAGTGGTTAGCATTGCTGCCTCGGGGCATTGGAATAATAGGTTCAGCTCCTGAGGTGCTATCTGTGTGGAGTTTGTATGTTCTCCCCCATTCAAATGGTTTCCTCTGGGTGCTCTGGTTTCCTCCCACAGTCCAAACACATACTGGTAGGTTGATTGGCTTCTGGGAAAATTGGCCCTGGTGTGAGTGCATTCGAGTTTGTGCTAATGCGTGCCCTGTGATGGACTAACGTCCCTTCCAGGGTATTTTTTGCCTTGCACCTGGTGCTTGCAGACATCAGCTCCATCTCACCTGGAAGAATAATAAAAAGAACTTTCCAGTGACTGATAAGCAAAAAACAACTCCACGACAACAGGCCAGTCATGGGAAAATCTTGTTAATTTTCAGAAGAAGTGGCTTCATCAATATTTCAGAGCGCAGTCACTGAATTCAACATCACAGCACTGAAACTGCTGTTTGCTTCCTGAACCTCCTTTTCTTATTAGTTTATTTTTAGGGCAGCCAACTCTCACCACTTATTCCCACCATTGTAGTTTGCCTTTAAATTTTGTGGTGCTGATGAAACAGGTCGATGAACAGTGAAATTGACTTCACTGAACCTCAAAAACCTCTTCACTCCTCAAAAAAAAAAACCCCAACAAAAGCACTGCATTGACTGATGAGCCCAGCACCTGTTGGAACAATTGCCATTTAAACAGTATCTTCCTTGATTCAAACGTGCAATTAATCCTCTGAATTGTTTCAGCATGTCTTTTGTTTCTAAGGTTTAACAGAAGATGTGTATACACCATATTTTGAGAAATAAATGTTGTGTGCTCAATAAATGGAACACCAAGAAAGCATAAACCAAATGATTTTATTAAACAAATATAAAACATATTGATCCCTGGTCCTGAAGAGCCAAAGTGTTTTCGTGTTTGTTCCACCTGAACTCGTAATGTCTTATTTGGATTGATCATTGCTAAATTGTAAGAAATTAACAAGCTTTCTAGTTTTGTGTTTATTGACCATATAAGATGGCCTTTAAAGCTTCCAGGACTGAGGCTAATGGTGGCTGATAGCTGTTTCATTGGCTAAGGGGTGGGGCTCATCTTCTACAAGAGATCTGTTTTACAAATCAGGACCCCTGGGCTTATAGTAACAGGTAGCTTGAAAATGAGAATAAACCTTGTGAGAAATTTCTTCAACACCACCCACCAGCTCTTTTGCACTCTATTGGAGGCAATAACAGGTTGATAATTTTAGACATCTGTCATAACATGTTTCGTTTAGTAGGCCATTTAAGGCTGTTAAATGTCGGCTAGGATTCTTCCTCCCTGCCAGTTACCATAGAAATGAGATCAGAGTCCAATAAGTAGCTGAGCATTGAATCCCTAAAGGCTGGTCTCAGCACAGCATGACTCCATGTCAAGGGCTCAAAACTGCTCACAACTCAAAATGCCTTACTTTCAGTTGAAAGGCTGTCATACTTAACAGGAGACACTTTAAGCACAGTGTCAATGATAAAGGAAAAACACAAGCCTTTATCTTTGTTGTGCTCTCTTCTCAGAAGTTGGACTAAGACGTGGTTTTTGATTGACTTTATGCACTCAATTCAGAAACGTCTTTATATAGCAATTATTGATATTACAACTAAAATATCCATTTAAAAAATCAATGTTAATATATACTTTTAGATATTTAATATTCTAACATACTAATTAATCAGCTGTGGCAGTTTAATTGGATTTCAAAGGAACAACTTAATGACTCATTAAGAATGTATATTCCTAAGGTTTTAAAACTTTTCTGCAAGATATCTGAGAGAAGCCTATCAGTATTATAGGAGACTGAATTGATCTGCTGCAAATTTTAGGAATCTTTCCTGTCACATCTTATTTTCATTATAAAGGCATCCAATATACTTTTTAGAGAGTTAAGAGTCTATTTTCTTGCTACATACAGCTTCAGCCACTGTGGAAAATGTATTGAGCGGCATATCTCAAGACTCCAAATTCTTCACTAACTTTTGACCTACTTTGTCTTGTCAGAGTCTGGACCTGGTTTTCTCAAGATATCTAAATTTAATATTTTTGTCTCTCAGAAACTTGTCTCTGTAGGCTGTTCTTGTGTATTTATTACTCTTGTCAACCTCAACACCAGTTGCATCCATGTATTTGAATATTAATCAGTCCCGGTGCTTAGATTGTAATTAAGTCTGCTTTTCTCTCCTGTAGAATAAAGTGGTGACAGTAGATTCCGTGAAAGTAAAGTTACAGGTGAGTGAAGAAGATTGTTTTAATTTTGCTATAATTTTAGAAATTAAGTGCAGTTATTTGTCTACAGACAGTTATTTCTAAAGTTCAGTTAAACAGATGCATGTGAAGTACTACCTTCAATGACTTCTTCATACCTCCTCACAGTAACTCACTCTCAGACACATTTATTGGATAATGCTGATCGGCCTTTGATTTAAGATGTTATAAGTAAAGGCTTCATAAGTAGTAGCTTTGCTCCTTTTTGTTAAACAGCAGAAAGACAGCTGTGGCTCAGTGAGGCATCAGTACTCTTGGCAATATTAATATAAAAATTGAGAGTAACATTCAGACAAGCTCTGGGTCTTTTTTTATCATATTCCTTAATAAATACTTTTAATTGGGTAGAGTACCTCTGTTATAATTGAAACAGAAATTGTGTTTTGACCATCATGCTATTACGATTAGTAATCCCTTAGGAAAGACTTCTGTGGAAAGTTTACATCCTACCTTCATATATTTCTCATTTTTCCTCTTACAATTAAACATAAATTTAGATTAATTTACCTCTCTTTAAACACATTCATATGCTTCACCACGACTTCACTGTGCTTTAACACATTTAAAGCACAGTGTCACACCATGACACACTACAGGAAATGCTTGTAATACCTGTGCAATGCTGTTTCTAGCACTTGCTATGATAGATTGTGACATTAGGTTAATCTGGTATGGTGACACACAGTAGAGGCATGACAAAAGCATAGAAAAGGAGAGCAGAATTAAAGTACACTAGTGTGTAAGGATTAGGACAAACTGACTAAAAAGTGACAAATTACCTTGTGGAGCTACCCCGGTAAGGTTTCAGCAGGGAATGTCAGGGCTTATTTTAGCTGAAGACTGAGAGAATGTCTGATGTACCTCTGTCTGCTCCTCAGATCTGGGATACAGCTGGGCAGGAGCGCTTCCGCAGTGTCACCCATGCCTACTACAGAGATGCCCAGGGTAAGCCCTCCACATGAGCTCCAGGTGCTGAGCTCCCTAGATAAAGTGTCAGTGACCTGCACAGAGCCTGGGCTGTTCCCTTTCCCAAGCCTAAGGTGGCCAGCCTTGGTCTAGGAGAACCAGCTGTTTCCATCGGTCAACCTTAAATCATCTGTTATTGAAAGCTTGGAGCCAGTGGGCCATCTTTTGGGTTTGGGGGGGAGG
This sequence comes from Lepisosteus oculatus, assembly GCF_040954835.1. Classification (NCBI taxonomy): domain Eukaryota; kingdom Metazoa; phylum Chordata; class Actinopteri; order Semionotiformes; family Lepisosteidae; genus Lepisosteus; species Lepisosteus oculatus. The sequence goes on from NC_090704.1 coordinate 34,875,385, forward strand.
GGCGATAAGAAGGGCACTCACACATCCTTCTGAGGTCTTGGGGTGCAACTCAAATTAAAACAAAAATAAAAACAACAATTAAAACAATGAGACACTCCAAAATCTTGACCATCAGCAAAAGCGCAGGGAAAGAAGACGTAACAGACTCCAAGTCCACTCCTGGGGTATAAAATCTACTTTGAATGATCTCATTTTCACTGGCTTTTACCAAGTAATTTGTAGAATTAGATTATCGCAAGATAATTCGGAGCACAAAGTTGTCTGTAGGTTGTCTAAGTTGTGCAACCTAGCTGTGCAACCTAGCTAATTAAATTTATCATTTCTAACTCAACTGAACAGTTTTTTTACTGAAATGATCAAGAGCTTCTAGTGATGTAAATTTATAATTGAGGGTGACCTCTGTAACGTGCTGAGCTGTAGGGTACAGGAGTTCACTGTGCAACAACCTTATTCTCACAGCAAACAGTCCTCTTTATACACTGAGTATGCTCATAAACGGTTTGATGAGAAGACATCGTATGTGACCATAACAACACCGAAAAGTTAAATGAAAATTCTATTATGAGGTGGCTTAGTGTAGTGAGCAAGGCTCTGATTGCAAAACTGACAGATTGTGGGTTCAGATCCCCACCGCTGACACTGCTGTGACCCTCTGAGTGAGGTACTTTACTCCAGTCGCTCTAGTCCACCCAGCTGTACAAGATGGGATAACCATTGCAGGGAGGTTCCCTGAAACAGACCACTGTCCTGACTGGGAAGGAGTCCTGTGCACTCCAGTCCAATTAACACTACAGAAACCAGGATGAGCTGTTTTTTTGAGCCCCTGTGGCACCGCTATGGACTTTACCTTTTTATTTGTTTATTTCTGTACATACCTATTCAAGTACACATTTCATTAGCATAGCACATTTCATTAGCACAGTGGGATGGTTTGCTCCCAACAAACGTCATGATTCGTTCTAGTTCAATAAAAAACAAGACTGATACTTGTTAAACTCAATTGATAGGTGCAGCTAATCCAGCTGATCAGTAGGATTTAAGAACCTCTGTTGTGTTTCACTTGTAAAATGAAATCATTTTAATGATTTATACATAAGTGCTAATGACAGGCATGAAGCTAAAAATGAAATACTTTACCAATCCAGACATTTTGTTTATTTTATAAGGAACGTTTTTTATAGTAAACACCTTTTAAAAAGTTATGTTACCGAACAGCAAAGCCATTGCAGAGTAAGAAACTAAGGTTTTAACAGACTGCATTTTGTATGTGAATATAGGCTTTATTGGAATAATTAGCTTCTTTCTACTAGTACCATTATTAATGTATGATCAGAAGCATTTGCCTGTTTCCTTATAGATTTATAAATAGATTTATAACTACACAGAATAAACTTTGCAATACTGTCGCTATTTTATGCGAAGTCCGATGGAGGTAAATCACAGTATCAGTGGTGACAAAGGGATATAAAAATGTAGAATAACTAGTAATTCAAACACAAGAAAGAAAACAAAGATGACGACTTTCACTTCTCTGTTCTCTTCATTAGTTTCTTAATTCTCTTTAAAGAGACACTTATACAAAATAAAGGGCATGGGGAGGAAGAGCTCCACTGTGGGTTTCTGCTGATGAAGCCCTAACAAAGACTTCTCCTGGTTCTGTCAAAGGTGTGACGGAGGCTGTCACGGTGATTTCCATAAAAGTATTTTTAAACTCTTATCAGGAAAGATGAAAAAGGCTCTGGAGATACAGTACATCGAATATGAAAAACAAATTCTGAAACAAAATCTGTTTGTAAAATAATGTGCGTAAAGCCAATTACTATTCCTCACCTCTTGTATTAGTCTTTAATTGTCACAGCATACTGCTCCCTTCATGCCTGAAGTCAAGCTGGAACATGTACGTCATCTCTAATCCTTTCCTGAATCACTTGTTTTTCATGTTTTTGTAAACATCCTAATTAAAGGCCTGTCTTTTTTCTTTTGGAGAAAACAATATGACCAAAATAAATATTGTTTTTGTTTTTTCTAGTTTGGTTCTGTGATCACTAGTTGCATTTTTTTCTAACATCATGATTGAGATAGTTATTATTCTTACATTGGGAAGACCAAGGGGAATTTTAGCACCAGAGGCCTCTAGGAAACAAAAAGCACCATCAGGCACGAGGTTCATAAATGTAAACTGGTAGCAGGTGCATTGGTTTTGGTTTAATCCTGGCTATAGAGCTGTCTGTCACTTTAATATCCTTTTCCATCCACTACTATTATTACATTATTAGAGTGATCTAGCCTTTATCTTAAGGGACTTAAATGTACAGTATACTCCTTTGTACAGACAGATATATTTTCTGAAGCAATCAGGGTGAAGTACTGTACCTTGCTCAAGGCTACAGTGGCAGTTCTCCACCCATTTGAACTCACAGCCTTCTAGTTGGCAGTCTTACTCACTAGGCTGCTGCCTAAAACATTTCTGATGTAACTTGCAGGGGAAAAATTCTTTATGCTGACATGTCAATTCACATGTACTGTAGATGCAGAATCTACGGCCCTAACTGTTCTCCTTCCTCGACTACCTCCTGCATATTAACAGGACGACATTCAAAGCTTTTTGTCTCTGTGTTTCTAAAGGTATTAATATAAAATCCCCAAACTATGTTTAATTGAAAAACATATTAATAACCCAAAGAAGGCTCCATGGCCGAAACGTTTCGTTATCTTTCTTTTCTTTCTCAGCAAGGAATAAACCCATTACCTGTTCATTTCAGTTTTCCATCCCCGTACTGTCTCTATCCCCGTACTGTCTCCCCGAACTGTCTCTATCTGGATACTTTTTATCACAAATTTCCTCGAAGTAGGAGCTAATTCTACGAAGTTACTATGATATCTGACTTCACTGACCTGTGTCCTGTGTTTCTCTCTAGCATTGCTGCTTCTCTATGACATCACCAGCAAATCCTCCTTTGATAACATCAGGGTAAGGAGCTGACTTCTACTGAGGTTATTTCACCTTTCATCCCAAAAACCAAACTCTTGACCTTGTTTCATGAGTTTGAGAAGAACAACTGGTTCATGTTTTTTTTTTTAAAGACCGGGAATAATGAAATGCCATTAATGTCATATAATGTATATTTTAAATGCACATTTTTTAAAGGTTTTGATTAAGTATCACACATTATTATATCAGATGCTGAAAGAAATCAGTGAAAAGCTAGCTTTTTAGATTACTGATTTTATACAACACTTCATATTGGCTTTGAGTTTAAGTTATGTGTCTGTGTCTTAAGGCATATGGTTAAAAATGAAAAAAATGCTCATCTATATAAAGAATGTACCTGCCAGCAGTGAGGAGAATTTGCTTTAAGACAGAATTTCCACTGTCACAGAGTACTGACAGGATCATTTTTCTGATTACCTTTGAATTAACTGCCATGTTCATCAGTTTCCAAAGGCAGAGTTCCAAATGTGTAAGCTGAGACTGTAGACTGTATAATGGTTATTTTATCCATTTTCTTTTGAATGAAAAAATTACATTGCATAATATATGGTTATTTAACTATTGAGTATTAGTTGCCTTTGGGTGTTTAAAATTTTTTGAAGTGCAACCTTGCAGATGGAACTCCATTACAAATGCACAGCACTTGTGAGAGTTCATTTAGTTTTGTTAGGCTGGCTCTTGTGATAATTATCCCGTTGACACAGAAATACATTTTTACTATCAATTGGTCAATAAATTCGCTAAAAAGCTGCAACAGGCTTAAAATATTCAGTCCTGTGAAATGTGCATTGTTTCAATAATGCTTGACGATACAAGAAATCTGCACTGGGATTATTGTGTATGTATTTTAGAACATTTATGAGGTCCAAATATGAGAATGCCATCAAAAAGATTGTTAATCCTGAGTAACGAGTGTTGTGAAGACCAGCAATTAAACCCTCACAGGCAAAATAATTTTATTCTCGTAAGCATAATGGAATCTTCCTTAATATTGAAAACTGTTTTTTTATGTCTTCTTACCTCTGTTGAATTTGCTTTTAGAGAACTCTGGACTAGTAAATAAAAATAGAATGAAAGCTGTTGGGTGATCTGTACAGAGATGGAAACAGAAAGATGTGTGAGAACGTGGCTATAGTGTGTGTGTGTGTGTGTGTGTGTGTGTGTGTGTGTGAGAGAGAAGCTGCATTTGTTTTTTAGTTACAAGAAAGCAAACTTGAGCATGTTGTGAAAAACTGTTGATAGCACAACTATCATGTCCTCTACTGTGCCTGTGCAATTTTGACCTTTTTCTTTCTTCATTGATTGCAAAGGCCTGGCTGACAGAGATACATGAGTACGCACAGCAGGATGTGGTCATCATGTTGCTTGGCAACAAGGTGAGATGGCCTTCCTATTTTTTGCTCCATTTCAAAGCAATGTGAACAAGCAGGGGGCTTGAGGTCATCCCTCAAAGGGGCCTGTCAGATGCCAGCAGATTAGTGACAGATGCACAGCCACCAGCACTGACATCCTCACCACAAAACCAAGATTGCTCCATCTCAGAATGTGCTTCTTCGGTCCAGCCACAATGAAGTGGTTTTTATAAATAACCAGTCGTATCCTCATGCCTCCTTTAAAATACATTCACAAAGCAGGGTTTTGCTACATTTAGCTATATAAAGCAATACCGTAGAATGCTAAGAATATACTGTAAAATACCTTATAAATAGCAAAAAAAAAGTGCAACCAATGTTACAAAACTAATAAGCATTGGCTGACTGCACTAGAAGTTGTAAATGAAGTAGAAGCAGCATCTATTTTCAAGAACTTTGCTAATTGTAGAATATGGGCTCCCTCTGTTGGTTGAAAGAACTCAAGACACTCAGGTGTGCATGCATGTGCTTTTTGGGGGATTTGGGGATGTGCTTACTCAGATTTGTAAAAAGTGTGTTTCGTAAGAACATAAGAATGAGTACAAATGAGAAGAGTTCATCTTGCCTATTTGATTGTGTGAAGCTTGTTGATGAAACTTGCTTTATTTTTTTAAATTAGAAATACATTATAATTAAAAATTGTAATAAGTATCAATGAAGATATTTATTACAGTATTCCAGGGAGTCCGCGTCACCAACAAGGCTGGTCTATTTATTCCAGAACCCTATCAACCATCTGTGTAAAGACGTTCTTCCTGATTTAATTACTCATAATTGATTTCCATGAATAGTGCTGAATTAGTCTTCTGGATTGTCTCTGCCAGTAGCTCTTATCAGATGTTTGTCTAACACAAGCCCGAGGCAGAGGTTTCTTGACCTGTGTTGTGCTTTCAGTTGGGTTTTCAGTTAATTTTATCATGTATAAAAATTCCTAGGCTGTCAAGCGGTAGAGGTGCTCATTTAGAGGATGAGCCCTGTATTCCATAACTGCCAGTTCCAGACCTGGGCTGTGCCTTCAGCCTTTGAGACTGAGATTCGCATGGCAGCTGGCAGTATTTGACCAGAGCTTCACCAAGTGTGAGTGGGTTTGAGCCATCCTAGTCATTTGAGTCCTGTGAGCCTGCAGTGTTGTCGGTGAGAATGTCAGTAGACACCAACTGACACCAGCTCTCCTATAGGCAGTGCTGTACATTTAGGAGGAAGGCATGTGTCTTCCTCTTCATGTACAGGCTGATGAGCCAAGCTGACTAAAGAATGGCAATTCCAGACTGGAACGAGGAAAAAAAGGGGAAGTACAAAAAGGCAATTACTACTCAACACTCAACTCTCAACACAATTTTAAAGTTCAAACATGCTTTTCACTGTCTTTATGCAGTGTGTGCCATTAAAGAAGTTGTACGCCCACCTGTAACAACATCTGTCATGTTTCTGTATCTGAGAGTGTTTTCTGACAGAACGGCTGAAAGAACCCTTTATTATTTGACATCAGTTTGTATCTTATTATCCCATTACTGTCCATCTTATACGTTCATGGGGAACTTGTTATTCCTTTTAGTTTTAATGTTAAGTAGCCTGTTGTGAACTTATCATTGAATCATTAGATCTACTCTATAGTAGACTCATACCTATGAGTGGGCCAAAATGCTAAGTGTTAGTAGTTCATCCTTTCTTTGAAGAGAAAAAATTGAACTTGAATTGTATGTCAATAACACTTAAGCTTAACCGTTTCTATCACACACAGTCAGACATGAACAGCGAGAGAGTCATCAAACGTGAGGAAGGAGAAAAGCTGGCCAGGGTAAGGAAGCCCCTGTGAAAGTATTGTTTTTATCATGCTCGTGTCATGCAGGTACTTTGCTTTGCCATGGTTTTCTGTAGTATGTATCATGCTTAACCATTTCTTTTCGTTACTGTATTTCTATTATGACTCCACTGTGCTTTTTATCACACTTCAGGAGCCAATATGAAGTACAGGTCATGACTTTGTGGCCTTTTCATGAAAACAAAATTTCTCCCTTTAATTTACCTATTCTCAGATTCAAAGGTATTACACCAATAGTTCAAAGACACTGAAGTCTGGTAAGTTAAGGGTAAATTGATCTATATTAAAACCTTATAGGTAAGCTAAACCTACAAGATATATATGGTAATACTCAAGGTATTTTTTACTCTTAGCAGCTCGACCTACAACTGAAAGGTTGAGAATTCAAGCACCTGCTACTTACAGTGTTGTCCTGCCCTTGAACAAGGTGCTTCTCCCCAGTCTCTCTGGTCCACCCTGCGATGGAACGATACCAAGCAACATTCCAAGATCAGCTTTTTTTCCCTTATCCTTGCCCCCCCCTTCCCCACTACCATGGTGCGAAATAAATGAAAATGGAGAAGTAGCATTTCATTCCACAGAGAGACATGTACTTTCAATCTGCTTGAAATGATACACAAGCTGGGACCGGGATGAAGTCATGATGACCTGATTTAGTTTTGACTTACTGCACTTTGCTCTGCATTTGTCATACTATACTGCACTAAATTTTCACAAAGAAGTTCTCCTCTTCACTAAGGCTTAAAGGCCTTTCTTATTTGAATTCACTTTGTCTCATTTCCATATTCCTTTTATCTACCTTTCTCGTGTTGCAAAGTGTTTGGTTCTGTTTGCTAGAGTTGAATATTATGGCCAAACTGTGGGCACATTATCAATGTATATCATTTGCTGTAGAACGTCAGTGTACTGTCTAGCTATTGTACCTAAAGCACTTTCTGAAAAGGGCTACTCAGTGTTGGCCTCTCTGTTTTTCTTTCTTTTTCATCTCTGTTTGAGCTTTCAAAGATGTCCACTAAAAAATATTTTTACCGATTCTCTTATAATGTAAAAAGCATGGAAACAGTAGAATACCATATCAAAAAATAGCACAGTCTTTCCTCAATACACAACAATTGAGTGGGACAGATTTTGCATGTTGAAGGATGTCTTGGGATATTTAAATAAAAGATGGGTTTTGCAACAGAGCAGACCAATTCTGTGGGGGCTCGATGGGGTCAGGTGAACTAGTTTATAGGATTTCTCTGTATTGTGACATTAGCATTCCCTCCCTGACAAATGCTGTCTGACAAACTTTTCTTGGGCATAACATCTTGACATGCCCTTTGCCATCAAGCTCATGTTGTCGATCTCACAATCCCCAACAAAGTGCCATTTGCCAAGGTGTAATAACTACTGATGCGTCTGTTTTAAGGGGTTTTCTCAGGCCTCAGACTGATGCTCCTGGTTGTTTTGCAGGAGTATGGGGTTCCCTTCATGGAAACAAGTGCCAAAACTGGAGTGAATGTGGAACTGGCATTCCTAGCTGTTGCAAAGTAAGTTACCAAACTAACAGGTTGGTTGGTGTCTGAACTGAGCTTTGTTCCAGGGGGAATTATTTAGCAAAATTATTGTTTTTACCTTGTAATACACTGTGGCAAAATAACTTCTTTTTGCCATGGTTTGATTTTATCCATTTCATACTGTATACAGTAGATGGCAAAGAAAAGTATACTGGAAGTATTTTATAATTTCCTTCATTTTTGCATTTCCCTGGAAATGTGTGTAGGATTTGTCAATTCCATGACTATTTTCTTTATTTCATTTCGCAATGTTTCATGCAGACACAAGTTTCATTCTTTGTTCTTTGCAAAAAAACATTAAGGTAAATTCTTACATGCTCACAAATGGGTAATAGCCAGTAACCTCAAACCGAAATCTGCTCACTAGTACTAAAAAAACAAACTCCCTATACAAACACTCAGCTTTCTCAGTGTTTGTCAGGATTTTTTTTAATTACTGACAAAACTGTTGCCATAACAGCAGTCTACAGTATAAAGGTCTGGTGTACTTGTCTTGATTCACCTGGTGTGGTATGTTGACAGAGCAGCCTCAGATTCTGTTTGCTTAGACTTCATCATAGTTTGCAGTGCTGAAACTGTTCTAACATGCTATTGGTCCATCACTTTGAGGTCTAATGATGCAGTATCTCGGCTACATTTTGGCTGTGGGTTGGCAGTGCCAGTTTAAAATCATGGGATGCCGAAAGGGAAGTAGGTTCTCTTCCTGGTCTGTATGAGGAAACCATGATTTAGAACATAGGTGAGGCCCATCTAGCCCATGTGGTTAGGAATCGATTCAAAGATTTCATCCTTTTCTTAAAAAAGCCATGGTACTGGCTTTGAAAACATTATTGGGTTGCTCCATATTCTTACAACCCTCGATTCTAAATCAAACTCAAGGCCCATTTTGTCCCTTTTGAGACACAAAATATAGATTTGACTTTCTTTTGATTTGTATTCTTTCTAGAGAGAAGATGCACCCAAGCACACAATCTAAAGGGGTATAGATAGGGTTAACCTTGAGGACTATTTCACATTTACCGTATTTGCAAAACAAGGACACTGGGTCACAAGTAGGGCACTAAAAGGAAGTTAATTTAGGACAAAGAACAGTTAACATGCTTTTGCACAAAAAGCTATGGGTATTTTGAACAGGACTCCCAGCCAGGTGGTGAGGCCCATGCTCTGAAAATTTTAAATTCTCTTGTTTACTAAATGTCTTATCACTCTCTTTCCTGTCTCTGTCTCCTTCCCTTTCTCTCTCTCACCCAGGGAACTAAAGCACAGAGCAGTGCAGCAGCCAAATGAGCCCAAGTTTCACATCCATGACTACATTGAGTCACAGAAGAAGAAGACCAGTTGTTGTGGCTTCATATAGCAGCTTGTGAGAGGCACACAGGGACAGTGATGTACAGTAAATTGGCTGGTGTGAGGGGGCTGGGGGACATCTCCATACTCTCCAGTAAGGTATACTGAGAGACTCTACAGAGAAAATGCATCGTTGGGGGTCTAAGGGCCCTTTTCTCCCCACCAGGTGTTGAGCCTATTGCACTGTCGGTGCCATGCATGAGCCCTCTTGGTGTGCAATCCTGGGATATGTGCCATATTTGTTTTTTGAATGGGGCAGGTTAGGGAAAGAGGAGAAGAAGTGGGTGGGAGAAGGACAGTGTAATTACTTATGACTTTAACTTATTTAATTTTGATCTGGAAAACAATTGTGGTTTAATCCTTATTTTTCTTTTTAAAAACATAATTTTAATTTAAGTTTAATTTTTTTTTTACTTTCAAGCAGTCCAAGCAGAGACTGCAGCACAAAATTTTTTGAAAATCAAATGTTCTATGGTATCTGCGACCACTCAGATATACAGTAATTATCCACTTTATTGTTGCAGTCAGTTACTACAAGACTAAGTACTGTAAGTCAACCAGACATGCCATATGTGCTGATAGTAGACATATCAGCAGTATACAAATACAACTGTAAACTAATTTGTCTCAGTTAATAGAAAAATAAACAGCAATTAGCAGACAGATCTACAGTTTGCCGAAGAGCCCAAAACAGCAAGATGTCTGTACAGCAAATGGTGAAAAATAGAAAATTCTACTCCCTTTATGGTCTTGTCCTGTCCATGGACAAAGACTAGAGATAGCTTGTAATTGTAGGTTTAGTTTGTTGTACTTTAATGCTGACTCCAAGCTGTGAAAGTATGTTTGAAAGAGGCCCGCATCCAAGACATTTGAAGAGAAATACATTACTATAAGGCCACGAAGTTTGTCACTGCAGTTGACCAAAGCTTTAAGTAAATATAAATATTGAAGGCCCATACGAAGTAGCTATTGAGGTTGCTGTCTTATGTTTGTGACCTGGCAATGATTTGTGATTTATGCTGTCTTTGTTCTGTTAAATCCAAGGGGCATTTGAAGAAAATGGTACTTTCTCACAAGATTCTCATAGAATTATTTGGGTGCAGGAGTTCCGTATCTTTGAAATCTTTGGCTTTCAAAGACAGTTCTGCTGATTGCCAAAAAGTACCACAATGTTGCACAAAGTATCTGAGCTGTACATGAAATAAGATGTTCTCTGAGACAACACATTTGTAATTTTGCCATGAGAATACAGGTTATATTTATAAATACAAGAGGCCCCATTAGTGCTTACTCTACTCATGCTAAGTATTGTAGAATAATACACAACCTATATGTTAGAGACTGTATTCATAAAGTGATTAGACATTTGTAACCTGGTAGATCATTGCACATCTAACAGTCTTCCTGCCGTGCTTGGCCTTGTTGGTAGGATCAACATAAAAACATTTATAAGTGTTGACTTGTGCATCTTTTTTCTGTACGCATTTAAGAAGACTTATTAAATGTATAGTGATGTGGGATAAAAGCACACACAGCTTACTGCAAGTTCTATGGGAAAATGAGTGGTAGTTAGAATGAGCTCTTCAAAATCGTGCTCGTGAGAAGACACAGCCCTTCAAGTACATACGTCAGTCCTTGTTGAAAGCAGGAAGGGAAGCTTCCTCATTGTCCAGATCTCTACAGCGTGATCTGTATCTGCTTTCTAAAGGGGTTCAAACTTGTACAGGGTTGAAATCATTGCACATGACTTTAAGATTGACCCTAAAGGAAGACAAATGTCAAAATTAGAAAAATAGGATTAAATAGCTATGTTCTGTGCAGACACTTCAGAGAGAACAGAGTGTGTTCTGTTGTAGAAAGGATATTTACTGGTTTCTCTTGCATATCCTTTGTGGTGTTCTGCAAAACCACACTTCAAGATCAGTGTTTGATATGAAAGCCCTCCTCAGCTAATGTGGTGCAGTCAAAATGTTTTGTTCTGTATAGGTTTTCTTTTGCAACACTATGCGATTTAATCTTTGTAATAAATAAGGAACTGTGCCTGTTGTTCTGCCTTCTTGCAGAAATTCATATTGGTTCTGTTCAGAAGAAAATACATAAGTCCATTTAAATGATGTGCTACTTTAGATACTGTACAGGAAATGGGCAGAATGTAAAGGAAAATTATCATGATTATTAGAGGTGAGTAAACTGAATGGATGACTCCTAAAGCTTTTTGGTCCAAATAAAAGTTTGGTCCACTTTTGTTGTTGCCCTAACTTCTTAATTACTAATAAATTCCCAAACTTGAAGTGAAATGTGAAGTAAAGCTTCTTAGGTTCGCCCTGGAACCTTCTCTGTTTACTCTGACAAACTGCATAAAAACCCAGAACGCAATGGAATTGTCAACTCAGGAATAAAAGGGAAAAATCCCACGGGATGAATTTGCCAGTTCGCAAATGCCTGCATGTGAAAGAGGCAGCACCACCACTGAAGTCTTCTTAAGAGAGGATGGATGGAAATTAGTTTGATAGCAACCTCAATCCGAAGCCCCAGTCTATCAGCACTCGCCTTTAGAGATGCACCCTTCTTTTGGCAAAAGTATTGCTTTGTGTTAAACACTCAACAAACAGAACTATGGATGCCTTGCAATGTGTAATATTACCTTGTATTTTGCTTTCTTATTATTTGTAAGGAATGTTGCCTGCTTGCTTGGTCATTTTTCTGTGTAATGTCTTTCAGTTCCTTTCTATGAAGTTTTGAATGTTATTGGGTATTATAAGAAAGTGATTTACAATGCTATAAACATCTCTATATTTTTACTGTTGTGGATGTGTTTGGTTCTTGTGTTTTTGTTTGTAAGTGTGACTACAGTATATGACCTATTGGGAAACTGCTGTTCATCTTATTCTGAGATGGAAAAGGAAGCTCGCATAGACCCATAACCACAATAGCACATTTGCAGTGGTACACTTAGTAATACGTTAAGCCAAAAACAAAGCCCTATTTTTTATAGTAGAAAAAATGGCAACTAGCAATGAATATGATGTAATTTCACCCCACTTGTGTGAAGAAATAAAAAGGCTACAAATCAGAGGCATGGAGGGGTGGTGGTTAGCATTGCAGCCTCCGAGTGCTGTGTCCTGGGTTCAGTTCCAGACCTGCGGTGCTGTCTGCGTGGAATTTGTATGTTCTCCCTGTGTTCATGTGGGTTTCCTCCGGGTGTTCCAGTTTCCGCCCACAATCCAAAAACATACTGGAAGGTTAATTGGTTTCTGGGAAAACAGGCCCCGGTGTGGGTTGCGTTTGTGTCTGTCCTGCGATGGGCTCGCATCCCATCCAGGTGTATCTCACCTTGCACCTGTCACTTGCTGGGATAGGCTCTGGCTCCCCCGCTCCCCCTCTGAATTGGAGGAAGAGGTATGATAATACATCGATGGATGGACAATTTAAATTGCCGGGGTACAAATAGCACACTGATGCAAGAGTCTTGTTCAGCCACTTCTCAGTGGACCATGCTTCCATAACATGGTACAGTAGCAACCCGTATTTCATACAATTTTAAATTATGTGTTCGATATTGACAAGAAGTACAATTGTTTGTGTGTTATTAGTGTAAGCAGATTGTGTTTGTCTATTATTGTGACTTAGTTGACGATCAGACCACATTTTTATGAGTAATTAATACAGAAATCCAGGTACTGTAATTCCAAAGGGTTCACAAACTTTTTCTGTAACTCAGCAGTTTCCCCTATCTGCAACAAAATAAATAATTTTGGTTATATAGAGGCACCGCAGTGCAGTTTAATTAATGTTTTTAAAAGTAATTAATTGCCGATTACATTCTAGCTCAGACATCTTAAGTCTTTTGAGTGGACTGTTTCCCTATTCTCATTGTCTCTGTAAATGGAAAGGTCCTGTCCTCAATATAACCTCATATGTCTGCATACAGATTCACCACAGCAAAAGGTTTTGTCACCAGAAATCATTTCAAGACAAAAAGGTACAAATGCAAGAAATTATTGTTCCTCTTCTTCCTCACAGTCATAAAACAACTATTCAGAAGAGACAGACAAGTTCCAATAATGCCATTGCTTTCCTGATAACCTTTTCTGAATTTTCATTGTGACCACCAAGACAACTGGCCATCAAGGTTTCCAAAATTCGTAATTCTTCTGAATGCGAAAATCTTAAATGCAATTGGAATAAACTCCATTAAACCCAAATATTGATACATCTCAGCCCATATGTCCTGTTGTCTCTACCAATGGATTAATTCCCTGGTCAGGCATGTATAGTATATTTTAAACACACACTTGTTGTATGCGACATCAGAAATAACTGAAAGGCAGGGATTACATTGTCGGAAAGACCCATTGTGCCATGTGTAGAAGTATCTTGTATAGTTCTAATCCATATGCAATGGTTACTTCTAAGAACCCATTTATGGTAATAACAGAGGTGGGCAGAGATGTACACATGGGCATAAAATTTACTGTAAAACTGCTTGGATTAAGGTGGGGGATTTTTTTAGTGTTCTCAGGAAGTGGCCTTTTTCATCACACGTTACATTTGCACGGAAGGTTTCCTATGCATCTCACAGAGTTTTACAATAGGTAACTGTCCGTTCTTATCATTAGAAACAAAAACTCTCCCACACCAGAGATGCCTGCGCTTGTATTGTTGCGCCTGTAGACTGTATACATTACATCACCAGACACACCCACTGCTTGTATTGGTGTGCCATTGATTGTATACAGTACATTACATCACCAGACACACCCACTGCTTGTACTGCTGTACCATAGACTGTATACATTACAACAGTCCATTCCTCTTGCTCTTCAACTGAAATGTTTTTGTGGAAACTGTCTCCCAACTGGTGGTGTTTGTTGACACATCTATAGAGTTTGGTAAATAGGTAAGAAACAATCAATTCCATTTCTAAAAGTTTTTCCACTAGGAAGCCTGATTCTGTTATACAGTTTATCTGTACAGTACATAACCTATGGAATCAAAAGAATCTAATTTAAATTTTAAAAACAAAGAGCTTTCTGATTGAATGAATGCTCATCTTACTGCATTGAAAGCACAATGTCCGAACACTTGAACCAAAGCTTTCTAAGAATAGTCAGGTTGTGGTGTGGTGTTCTTTGATTTTGTGGAAAAACCTTTAATTTAAAGCAATGTCTTTAAGAATAAGCAGATGAATGCAATCTACAATACATCTTTATGAAGCTTTTTTATAATCTCCTTTACTATGATAAAAAGGAAAATATTTTACTTAGATTTTTTTATAACTGCACAGTTATTTAGGGAAGAAAGCAAGGTGAACAGATCTACGTCTAACTTTGGTTCTTCGTCTTATAAGATATTCTGCAGTTCTGTTTTTTACCACAGGGAGTCAGCATTGTCAGTTGATTGATGAGGTATGTTCACTTTACATCCACTGAAGGTAATGTACTGGGAGTCTTTTCCACAGGGCTGTGGTGGGGGGAATTATGACGTGATCATTTTCATGTTTTTGTTTAAAACAAAAAATACAGAATATAACAGTACTGAAGTAATAAATTCACACTTAAATTATACTGTTTTATAATTTCTAAAACACCTTCAAAGGCCTGGTGCTTCCTGTGGTCTCAAAATACTACCTTGATGCATAGAATGTGAAAGCTGACTAAATGAAGACCCCACCAGTCAAATGTTTGATGTTCAGGTAGTTACAAAACACCATACTTATGAACAAAAATTCAAATGAAATCTTTTCTGATTTGTATTTTGTGCCCCACCCAGGTGGTTTGACCTTTGCATATTATTTGAAAAAAAAAGTATAAAAAATTAAGGTGAAGTTAAGGTGAAGCAAAATTAGGGACAGTAAATGGGTTGTTGTTTCTTAAAACATGTCATTGAAAATATGGGATGCTTTTCAAACAGCTCTATCGTGAGAAGTGTACAGCATGGAGCAGTAAAATCTGGAGCTCATACAAAGAGGAACACAAGGAACTCCTTCCCACATGTGCACACATTACACAGCAGAGGATAAAGCAGCACAGCCCAGAGGCCAACAGCTCCAGTCTACAGCAAGAGTCTCAAATCCTGATCTTCCATCAGGTACTGTTGGTACTGTAACCATCAAATCATTTATCTAGAAAGACGTGGAAAAATTGTGATGGTATGGTAAAAAGAATGGGTTTAAAGATGTAGTGCAAAACTGAATTAAGGGACTAGAGTTCCTTTAATTGAATAAATTACTAACTTAACTGATTGGTAATTTACAAGTATTCCCGCTCTTTAGAAATATGTAACTTAGGGAGACCAGTAATACAGGATGTAATACTAGATTAAGGCTTTCCAGAGCATGGGTTGGACATCCCTATTCAAGAGTATAAAATCATCAATATGCCTAAAGTAGCTTCTTCCGGAAGGAACACATTCTCTCTGGTCCTATTTGTACTTCGTTTATCAAATTATACTGGCACAGGTCTCTCAATACCATTATCTGTAACAGCTTCTTCCTGCAGGCTGTCAGGCTCCTCAACACCCTGGAATCTACTTGCCCCCGGCCCAATTCCAGAAACAGGGTTAAGATCCCCCCAGTGTGGTGTGTATATTGGATTATATATTGCCTTGTATTTTGCACTATCTGCACTTTGCACTATGTGTATCCTGTCTACAATGTCTATGTCAGTGTCCTGTCTGTCCTGCCTGTATTTTCACTGTGGACCAGGTGGAACGGTATTTCATTCCACTGTATACTTGTATATGGCTGGAATGACAAATAAACTTGAACTTGAAATTAAGAAGGTGAACTACATTAAGAAGCATCCTTTAGAAACTAATATTTGTGTCTTTCTTTTACACTGTGTGATATATTGTTTGTATTGGACACAATGAAAACACATCGAGGCTATACAGTACCTTTTATATGTCTTTCCATAGTGGAAGAGGAGGTGGAGTCTTTCCTTGTTGGATTTTAGGATCTTTTTAAAAATGTTTTGGAACCTCACATTCAACTGAAGAAAGAGATAGGGGGCAACAGAAATATTTTATGTTGTTCTGTACAAGAGGTGGGAGGACTCTCAGGTATGGTTTTGAGTCACTGGGAGGGTGTTCCCAGCCAGTAGTAGGTGTTGTGAATATACTATGAAGTCACACTGTACAGTAGCTGCCAGCCAATTCGGATCCATAGCATATTGACTATATTCTCAAATATATAACTATATATAATATATAAACTGGATGGTTCATTCCTCTTTATCCTGTGCATGCTAGTAAAAGCATATAAAATTCAATCAGTCAATTCAGTTTTCATCATCAGACCTGGAACTACAGTATAATGACATGTAATATTTTTTTGGATAACTGAAAAACCTTTTTTGTCAGGATCCTGTCAGGGCAGGGAGGTTAACTACTGTAGATGTTTTTTTGCTGAATACCATGGCAAGTGTATGAGATGCAAAACTGACAAAGGCAACTGGAGTTCATGCACGGGTCACTGCAATTCCAGGATGTGTTACTTCAGCATTTTGCCTGTCAGAACCAGAAGCACAATTCCTGTTCTTAAATTTGCTGATTCGCAGCCTGCAGCACACTCAATCCACTATATACTCTAGTTGCATCAAACCTGAATATCTTCTATAGAAAATCAGCACTGGGTGTGCCCCGATGACTTCTGTGGAAACTGGCAGTGTTACTATGGAGTAGATTTCTAATTGAGCACATCCATTACATCCAAACTATTGAGAATTATTTCAATTTATAATTCTCTATTTATAGAACTTTACTTAACTCAAATACATAATGTGCTGCATCGTCTGTAGTAGTGCCACTACAAGGTACAATTGAAATTATCAATGTAAAGAGAATAGATTGCTATGTCAAGAACACCATGTGCAGGTCTCATGATATTTTGATGATATTTTGAGGGGGTAACCTAGGTCTGAAAAATGACTTCTCATAGCTACTTTTAAAAACTTGCAGAAATCTAGAAAATAATATGCAATGAAGGAATTTTCTAGTCTACTTTGTACAAAACACTGTTGTTACGTAGGAGGCCTTTACAATATAAAAATTCAGCCCATTGAATGTTGTTATTTATGACCTGTTTCAGAAAGGGCAGAGCAGAAATGCATAAAATGGTCAAGAGAGAATTCATTTTTTATTTTATTATTCAAGCATGTGTTTGAGGAAGAGATTAGAAATCATATACCTAAGTCTCAAGGACAAATAAAGCAAACAACATGGACGCCGTGACTTCAGATTTTAAAGATTTTGCATAAAGTACCATCATTCTTTACATGTCTGTTTTTATGCATACTTTTTAAATTAGCTGTGAAGCAGTTCAATTGTTAAAAATTACCTGGCTCAATTGATAATTACACAATAATGTCTCATAAATATTTATGCTGGATTTGTGGATGTTCTTAATATTGTATTTATACCATTATTTATACCATTACAGTTAGGATATAAAAAAGTGCTCAATGCTTCCAACATTAAAGTTGGACTTCCAACTTTAAATACATTAAAGTTGGAAGCATTGAGCACTTTTTTATATCCTAACTGTAATGGTATAAATACAATATTAAGAACATCCACAAATCCAGCATAAATATTTATGAGACATTATTGTGTAATTATCAATTGAGCCAGGTAATTTTTAACAATTGAACTGCTTCACAGCTAATTTAAAAAGTATGCATAAAAACAGACATGTAAAGAATGATGGTACTTTATGCAAAATCTTTAAAATCTGAAGTCACGGCGTCCATGTTGTTTGCTTTATTTGTCCTTGAGACTTAGGTAAAGCGCCCAAACATGGGATATGGAATGTTGGTAGCCAAATAATACTGGTTTGATCTGGTAAGAGTGATTTGAAATTGGTTTTGGATTAATGATAATAATTATTCCTTACACTTATGTAGTGCTTTTCTGGATACTTCGCTCAATGAGCTTTACAGGTAATGGGGCTCCCCTCTACCACCATCAATGTGTAGCCCCCACCTGGATAATGTGACGGCAGGCATGGTGCACCAGTACACTCACCTCATGTCAGCTTTCAGTGGGGAGGAGAGCAGAGTGATGAAGGCAATTCATAGATGGGGATTATTAGGAGGCCATGACTGTTAAAACCCCTGGGATTTTTAATGACCATGGAGACTTAGGACCTCGGTTTTATATCTCACCCAAGGCGTAGCCTTTTGGACAGTGTTGTGTTCTCATACTTGGGGTATTAGGGTACTATAGGGGGTAGCAGGTCTCCCAGGTAATGGCCAGGCTCCCACCTGCTTAGCTTCAATGGGTTGCTAGTTGTGAGTTGCAGGGTGATATAGCTGCTGGGTAAATTAAAAATAAATTAAAAATATTAAAAAACAGTCTAGGCTTTGCAAAGTGATATAAAGTTATAGAAGAAGTATAAAAGGAAATGTAAATTTCTCTTCTAAAGGAATTTTGAAGAGTGGGTAACGTTTTTAGAAAGCTAAGAACTGGGTAACTGCAATAATGCAATGCAATAATAATGGGAGCAAATTACTCTGACAGTTTCCACCTGAAGTATACAGCTCAGAAACTAAAAAAAAAACGCACTCCATCTCTAGTGTTACTCAACTGTGCGAGTGGGCACTTTCGAGCAGAAACAAGTTTTCAGTTGTTAAAAACGTTACGGAAATAACATTTGTGTTCGAAGCAGTACCAATACCACAGCAGATGTTAACCCATGAAAACAAATTACTAAAGTCATAAAAGGTTTTCTTTAAAAATCTTGTGCTGCCGTGGATCTCCATCGAGGGCAGTAAGATTCCGATAAACCCCTATGCGAGCTCGAAATCCCTCCAGGTATTAAGTTATGTCTGTGATGAAGAATTGTGTTGCCGACATTATAACTGTAAGTTACAATTACATATTCTAATGTCTCAAATACTTCTTTCTCGCATTGATTGGTACTGTAGTACTAAGCAGTTTATACAGACTTTACACGTTCTTTGTGGGGATCTGATATTACTCAACTCCCTTCGGTTAAATTCCATGGGTTGCGCTGATTGGAAAATGCACACCTCAACAATAGAAGTGCAACAAAGTGCACTTCCTTTGCAGGAAGATAACAATTATCTTACCGTGTGGCTATCTGAAACTTGAATTACTCTATTATTTTGACAGTCGCCATTGGCTCATAAAAGCTCTCTTTGTGGTAAAGTTACTTGAACGGCGGACAATGATTGGTGCTGTTGGCTGTCATCTGTGGAAACGTCATGCTGCCTTATAAACTGCGCGGAGTTAATTTGAGTAACCAGATTGGAGGCTTTCGGCTGTGACGGAGAGTGCAACCCTTTTCGTGAGAAAGAGTTCAGACTGTCGTGAAGTTTTTAGGAGACTTGTGTGCACTTTAAAAAGGGAATTGCAGCTGGCGGTGACAGGGACAAGTCACATCGAGACGTCTGACGATTTTAAAAGCGAAATCTATCCATTTGCATTTCCTTAACTGCAAGTTTGGAAGTTACACCGCACTTTTTGAGTAACTGTGCAAACGTGTTGTTCCGTGCACGTTTCTGGCGTTGGTGGCGACCTATTTAAATAAGACTTTTTTGGAGTACCTGACAACATTACACTCAACAGTTTTTTTTATCAGAATAACAAGGATGTCCAGCCATAGCGAATCTCTTCGACCCAGGTTGTGTTCGCTGGAGAAAGGGGGGAATGGTTATGGTTTTCACCTCCACGGGGAAAAGGGGAAGACCGGTCAGTTCATTCGGCTGGTGGAGCCGGACTCCCCAGCTGAAGCGTCGGGGCTCCGCGCCGGCGACAGGCTGGCGTTTGTCAACGGGGAAAGCGTAGAGAGCGAGAGTCACCAACAAGTGGTGTCCAGGATAAGAGCAACAACCGGGGATCTGAAACTGATCGTGGTGGACCGGGAGACCGACGACCTGCTGAAAAAATACAACCTGAAGTGCCAGCCGGAGTATGTCACGTCGGGCATCCCTATACCGAGCGAGTCAGAGGAGGAGGTCGGGGAGAACGGCAGCCGACGGGGCTCTTCTCCGACCCCGGAGAAAAATGGAGATATCACTGGCGAGAAAAAGCCGAGTGTCAGCTCCGAGAAGGTAAGATGGATTCAATTTAAACGTGTTCCCAACGGTTGTTTCGAGATCTGATTTAAAATCCCCCTTTCGTCAAATGCAAGCATAGAAAACCTGTTTACCGCACTTTTCTCTCGTTGTATCTCTTTTTTGTTCAGCTAGTCTCGCGTTTGTTTTTTGTGTTGCTGTTAAGAGTCCAACTCTTACAATTAGATTTTGAGAAACTGCCAGCTACCTGCACTTCGGGGGAAAAAGTTTTTAAGATTACTAGTATGATTGAATGGAGTATGCTAGGTAATGCTCTTTAGGTAAGTACTTCTGTGATTTACAATGTGGTAGCTCGCATCATACACTAATAAACAAGCCCCCTTTATTTTTGTATGGAACGAAACCAGTTTGTGTAGTTCCAAAACAACAAAAAAAAAACAAATGAGTGTTTTATCAGTCTGGTTTCTGAAAAGTTAGTGAAAACAGGCTGTTTCTCTAGCTGAATTCCAGTATTTGGCATTCGGTTCAGGCAGCTTAACACTCGCCTCCAACAGTATGTTTGTGGGCAGCGTAGGAACAGCACAGGCTTTGTCCGCCTCTATTGTCGCACAGGTGCGGGAGGTTCAGAGCTCCAGGTAGCAGAGCGCCGCGGGCTCGGGTGGAAGGAGTGTTCCGTCAAACTGCGTGGGAATTTTTTTCCCCGGTTTCCCAATCTTTGAACGCAGAGCTAAAGCTTAAAGGAACATTTGTTACCACCCAAACGTGCGACAGTTTATTCACATCTCGCGATTTATCAGCTGAAGTAATGCTTTCGGACCGCAGAAATGTTTCTTCCGTTTCCTGGCTGACCTAGGTAAAGTAAACGAAAATACTATAATGTAAATCTAAGTTACTTTTAAGGAGACAGCTTGGACCCACACTGGAAAGGTTAATAGGTCTGTTTAGAGCAGAGGCTGGGAAACACGTGGTTGTTAAAGTTCAGAGCAGATACTCAGAAATTTGACCCATCTCATGGACATTATGCTTTCCTTGTCAGGAGCTTTTGCCTGCTTTTCTGAAATATTGATGTTTCTTGTTCATGCATACTGTGAGTGATCTGTCTCGTGGTGATTGGCACTCCTCCAACGTAACATTTATGGGGGTAGTGTTTGTCAAATCAATGCTATGTTATCCCATGGAAAGAAACATTCACCTATCTATCTGTATCAATTCAGCATCATGGGGGAGTTAATCCTGTCCCAGAAAGCAAAGGGTACAGGGTTTGATGCATCTTGCATGGGACAACAGACACACTCACACCAGGGCCAGTTTTCCCAGAAGTCAATTAACCTACTAGTATGTCTTTGGACTGTGGGAGGAAACCAGAGCACTGAGAGGAAACCCACATGAACATGGGGAGAACTCAGGGCTCCACATTCGCAAGGCAGCAGTACTAACCAATGTGCTGCTAAAAAAAACATTGAAGTTGTGTATACTTTTTGTAATCATTTTATCAGTGACGTGTGCTGACTAGCTACTCTGAAAGATCGTCTGTATCTCCCATTAGATATGTGACGTAAGAACTTTGAAGATACAGGTTAAAGGCTGTTCCAATCTTTTAGTGCTTTGTGGGTAGCCATTATTATATTATGGATAATCAGTCTGCTCAACCACATGAAAACTAGTTGTGATGTAAAAATCTGCAGCCTCCTTTAAATTGAATTTACAGTAGATTTCTTCACGATAGGACAGTTAAACAATGCTTCTTGAGCTCGTAGTTCTTATTTAAGACTTTCCAAAAAAAAATCAGAAGATATTGTGTGGAAATTAAATACTGGATATTAAGAACTGCTGAAAATGTGCTTTTCTGCATCTTGCAACAGAGCTTGTAAAATTTTCAGTCCAAACTGTAAGAGGTGACTTGGTTTTATTCAGCATCTTGGTGTAACAAGTTCTGGGTTTGTTTCACTGAGAGTCTGTGAAATAACTTTAAAAAAGTGTTTAAAACAGTTTTTTTCCCACCTTTTGTAAGGTTGAGTCCTGTGAAACTCAAATGTTCTTAAATTTTATTTTTGATTTTACAGTGTCCTTAAAGCAATTAAATGTACAGTAGTTGTCTTAGCTATGGCACTGCCCAAACCATGCTGGTGTCACCAACATTTTTGGCCCCTTTTCTTTAATTTGGAGCTGTACAGGATTCCCCTGAAGAGAAACAGCCACCTTCTCGTCTTCACGTGACGCAAACGAGTGCTTCACTTTTCAGCTTTCTGGGATAGGAGAATTCAAATGACCTCGACAAACCCTGGCTGCTGTTTTGATACAGTATGTGCCACCCTGAGCCAGTCCCTGAACCTCCTTGTGCTCTGTCCTTCAGATGAGACCTGAAAACTGAGGTGCTAAAAGTGGCTCTGGAGCAGCAGGTGTTAAAATATTACTCAGCCCTTCAGCCTCCGTAAGTCACGCTGGGCAAATGGTGTCTGTTAAATGAGTAATTATTAAGTGCTTGGGTATGCAATTACTGCCAAAGCACATTTCTAGAACATTCGTTAGTAACTGAAGAAATTAGAGAACTTTTCAGAGACTCGAGCGGAGGAGTGTTTTGTCCGGCAGAATCCCTGAAAGCTCCCTTGTCCTTGTGCTTATGGTAAAGTAGATCCAAGCCCACAAATTATACAGGTTAAATATTTTACACTTGTGGTGGTGTAACACTGCCATGCTTTCTGTTTTCCTTTATTTCCAATAGGGTTTTAGAAATCTTTTCAGCACATTGTTTTCAAATCTAATGCTCAGCACAGCAGTTTTAATTTATCTGATACCTGCTTCGCAGGGAAACTTGGTAGAAGAATATAATAGAATTTATTTTTGCATGGAAACTAAAAGATTCCTTTAATGACACAATATTTCTGTATCTGATCTATGAACTTTTGCTAGTGATGTTGTTGAATTCGATTTTTTAAATAAAAATAAACATTATAAACTATACAATTGGATAGAATCTGAATTAGACTTTGGTGCAGTATTACAGTGATTTTTGCCTTCATATCTAGTCTGCCTAACCTCCACTTTTCCTTCAGCATGAGCAGAAAATGCTCCATACCAGTGAGTTTTCCAGTAGATGGCTTTATACTGTAGGCTGAGTTTTGAGGTGAAGTGTAACATTGGATGAAATCCTTCTCCCCCTCTGCTTGCAACCTGTGGCTCACATTCTGTGTGAATATGTGTTGAGTCCCGCAATTGGCAGAAATGTGGAACGGTGGTTAGAACTCTGGACTTGTAGCTAGGGGTTTGTGGGTTTAAATCTAATGCAGGAACACTGCTATTATAACTTTGAGGGAGGTGTTTCAGTTGGATCTTGGTCCAGTAACACATTCTCCTGTATAAATGTGTAGAGATACACTACCTTGGATACAGCTGATAGATAAATTCACTAGAATAAATGGGGTTTATAACAAATGTTCAGAAGGAATAATAATAACCAAGTTCGGTTGGCCGCGGCTGTCCTAATTCGGAATCATTCCTGACGTCATTTCCTCATGTTAAAAAAAAGTCAGCCCCTTCTGTCCCCCGCATTTGTCTTTTGAATCCTTCCTCCACCCCATCTCCAGCTGTACAGCTGCCCTTTGGTCACTTCTGACTCTGCAGGAGGCTCCCAGCCTCCTTGTCCTCTGGCCAGGTGATTGGCCTTCAGCCCAGCAGTTTAAGCCAAAAATGTACTGTCTAAAACACTCAATAAACATTTTAAGTATACTTATTTGTTGGGGTTTGTTATTCCAAGTGAATAAAACAATTGTCAAATATTAAGTAGTTTGCCGATATGCAAGTACCCAAGCCTAATAGAGGTACTAGTAGGATTTAAACAATGCTGAACAGGAATTCTACCATCAGAATCGCAAGCCCTCGTATTGTTTGGGAATGAAGAGTTCAAGTTGTCTCTGACTGCATCTGTTGAGGCTGGATATGCCTGGAATTTTGTTACATTGCCTTTTACATTTGGTTTTGTAGATTTATTACAATCTTTATTAAATGGTGGAAAAACATTTTCATAATTAGAATAGCTTTTTAAATTTTTGGTCACCGATACTATACTGTCAGTCTTTTTCTTTTAAATTGAAAGGAGGACATATTTTCTGTGAGTATCTTATACAGTGAATCTCTTAACATCGATACTGGTTACAATATCAACCCAGACTTGAGAATCAGATTATAACTTGAGGGAAAATGTCTTGTTGAAAAGTCTCTTAAACTACTACAGCAGTCATTTAAGTGCTGGTTCTTTGTTAGTGATAAGGTTTGGAAGAATTGTGTTGCCTTCAAAACTCATTACAGGAGGAAAATCATTACAAACACGTATTTAGCTGACATACCTGTAAATATGGAAGTGTTTTTGAAACAATGGCAGTTAATGCAAAAATGTTTGAGCCCAACCAAATGAAATGGCCAGAAAAGGCTAATACAAAAAAATATATAGTTTCAGGGCTTCACTTACTGGTTGTGGAGCTCTGAAAGAGCTGACTGAAGAGAACAGTCCTCAGTTTTTACTCCCATTTCCACTACCTCCACATAACGCCCTTCTCATTACACAACAGGCTCTGAAAATGGATTAGAGAGAGAGAGGCACTGCTACATCTGTGCAACTTGAGTATATCAGGATGTTTACAGTCTGATCTTCCTCCCCTCTCGGGCTGACTTGTAGGGGTGAAATTACTTTGCGCTGTCAGGGCGCCAACGCGTTGTTTATAGGCTCTTCTGCTTTTGGGGTTTGTTCTTCTGAAGGTTACATGGTGGATGAAATGTCACTGCTCTTTTTGACATAATGGAATGTGGTTCCTGGAATTCTGTCCAAATTCAGTTAAAGGTTAAAAAACCTGTCCACCACACATTTAAAAACACCAGGGAGTACTGAATGCTGGCTTTAATTTTCTGGAAACTTTGTGCTTTTGCCTAGATGACAGCCTATAACATCCTTGAACTGTGATGCTCTTTTCCTTTAGAAAAGTAAATTGCTAGGTAAAAGAATATTTCCAGCCTTAATGTCTGGCTTTTGTAGAATAAAAATGGTGAATTAATAACACATATCCTATTGTTAAGAAATAGGATCATGGCATTAAAACTGCGTCATTTATTTTGATCATTTTGTCAAAGTGAAATAGTATTTACTTGACAGCATTTTCTGTTGTCATCGTAAAAGGTGGATGCTGCACATTGGTGGTGGTGGAGGGGAGTTCCCATTACTTGTAAAGCGCTTTGAGTAGATTGTCCAGAAAAATCAAGGAATTCCTAGAAATTCTGGAGTTGCTATCCTGTTATTCACAAGTTCAGTTAGCAAGTAATCAGGTGTAAATTAATAGAATCCTTGTGAGTATGAATGGTTTGGCATGCATCAGTGGTCTTAAAAGCATTGAAGATAAACCATCTAAACAGCATGTGACTGGTGATTGATTTCCTAGGTAGTGAGCTGCACTTTCTCAACACCTACACCTCCTCCCCCTGATGTGCTCCATTCCCACTGGCTTCTGACCCTTTGAGCTGTCCCATCTGTAGTTGCTGACTCTGTGGATTGAGCTGTAAATGGGGCTGAAAAGGTGATAACGGTAGCCTTGGCATGTCTGTGATTCCTGAGATAGTTTCCAAGGTGCCTCTGGAGATAAGAGGGATTGCACAATGTCAGGTTTGAAGATATAGATGATGAGTCTGGTTTGTTTTATAAGATACCTGGTTTAGGGTGTTGGTGTTGTAAAGGCCTAATTACTGTATGTAGCTCTGAGTTTTAAGGCAGACCCCAGATACACCACCTTAGTTAGTTTATACTGCATACTTTGTATCTTGTCCTTTTGAATGGGTTTCTCTCAGGTTGATACTGTTTACTGATGTTTTTGATTATAACCTGGTGTCTCCAATTTTTGTCAAGCTCAAGACCAGAGAGCAACACCGCTTTTTTAAACCATTGTTTACTCTCGATCAATAAATGAGTTCATAAGTAAGGAGCAATGGTTTATGGGCAAGTGTAGTCATAGGATTATGTGCAAAATGGAAGGGATAATGTGTAATTATATGGGCTTAGTGTGATTGTGGAGAGGAGTACATTAATAGGGTTCTGGTGTAGTTGTGTGGATTCATACAGAACTAGTGTGAAAAAATATGTATGGGTTGATGTCTGTTATGTAATCTTATATTTATTTTCAGTAAAATGTTTACTTGTTTGTATGTTAAATTAACTTAATGTAAGCTCCAAATAAAAACTGCTAAAAGGAATACAGACTTGAAATGGAAGGGGTGTTATATTTGGGTGCAGTAGGTTTGTATGTATACTGTATATATAAGCTGTTTTGTTCTGATGGCTTCTGTAAAAGAAGATCAAGAATGAAATGAAAAATAAATGTTGATTAAGAATGAACTCTCCATCTCCTAATGCCCTCCTAAAGTCACAGTAAAACAATGTTTCAGGTTTTCTGCTCTAAAAGTAGTTAAACTTAAAGGTTTTGGTGTTTCAAGTGATAAAAGTGCTTATTTGTGAAACTGTGAAAACTTGTGTAAGAAGTGACGAATTCCTTGTCCCATTGGACATTAAGTGATTAGAAAAATGGTAATGGAACGAGAGAAGTGATCTCAAACTATGATCATGTGATGGCAAAATAAAAAAGCTGATTGTTATGAGTTGGGCCAGGTCCCTACTCGATGGGCCTTCAGAAAGTACTCCTTTAAGATTTCACTCCCTCTTGTTGCCTGAAGACCCCTGTGCCTTGTGTGAACAGAACTGTGGGGCCGTCTTTAAAGGAAGGAAGATGCTGAGGTCTCTGCCTCTCAAGCTAACCTCCTGTGACCTTGTTCCTCCCCGGATGAGCCTTGCTTACAATGTTGAAATTAAACTTAAGTTTTTTTTTCTTTTAATTTGTCCCTCCATGTGTGAAAATGTGCTGTGTGTCTGCAAGCATTTTGTAAAAGGGGTCCTTCTCAAAGCCCAGTTTTTTTGGGGGGGGATAATTGGGGGAAAAAACCCAAAGGTGCTACTGTATGTGCAGGCATTTTCTAAGAGTTCATTGTACAAAGGAGCAACCATTGAATTGCACTGACTACTGATGTTTTTTTCAGCACACTGTAAGTCTTACTTTTGTTTGAGTTCTGGCCTAGTGTTGTTCTTCCACTTCTTCATTCTGTATTGTTTGCACACTGTGGTTGGAACACCTGGGTAGTAGTTTTAACTGCTACACAATCTTTAATTTTATGTTTGCTTTCGGGTGTAGAGATAAATGACCTAGAGAGAGTGTCGTCCCTGCTTCTTTTCTAATTTCATTTCTATTTGCAAATATGGGATATTTGAGGAACTTTACTCCTTCAAACTAGCACCCAGCTTCAAGACACTGCGCGACGCTCATTTTCTTCCCCACCATAGGCCCTGTGAGCAGAGTGACAAAGCCGTCTGAACCAATGCCAATTGCACACGTACACCCTCCCCATCACTGCTGGTCTTTCAGAGCAACATTGCAGCTGGTTTATCTGTGTTCTTGGTTCCGATTTAAGTTATAATATTGGCAAAGCTGCGAAGGAGCATTGGTGTTACCAATGCCATAATTTTGAGATCTTTGGAAATAGTGCAACACTTGGAACCTGACAGTATGTCTTTGGACTGTGGAAGGAAACCAGAGCACCTGTTCAGCATAGGTGGATGCTGCACATTGGTGGTGGTGGAGGGGAGACCCCATTACCTGTAAAGCGCTTTGAGTGGAGTGTCCAGAAAAGCGCTATATAAGTGTAAGCAATTATTATTATTATTATTATTATTATTATTATTATTATTATTAAAGGCTACACTTAAGATAGGCATCAGATATTCTTTCTGTTGTTCAGTAGGGCATAGCAGATCTGTTTTTTCATCTCAATGTCTCCACTTGCTGCATCAGCAGAGGTATTAATTTGTTTTTACAGAGCAAAACAAGAGGCTCGTTTTGAGTATAATGGTTGAAATGATTAACCTGCGTTATTATTAAGTGGTGAAACACTGAGTCAGTTATGGTACATCAAATAATTCAGCAGCTCCGTTTTGCTACACAGCTCAATGGTAAACTCAAAAGAAAACTGACTTTATTTCTGGGTCCATTATAAGTGTGGTAACTGTTTTTAGTGTGTTGTAGTTTTTCTTCAGCTTGGCCTATAATTAGAAGAGTGGAAAGAAAGTATGTGTTCCTGTACGTCTTTTTAAATAATCTGTAAAAGTTAAAAGCAAAATTTGCTGAAGAACGTTTAGTTAAACCCCCTTTTCCTTTAGATGTTAAAGAATGTTTTTCCTTTAATAACTGTCTTTTGGTAAAAAGGCTTCTCGTAAATCTCCCTCTCTCTGCCTATTTATTAACATGATGAGTTACCCTTTTACAACTTTGTACTATTTAAAAAAATGTTCAGCTAGTGCAAGCTTTCCAGTGGAAAGCTGTGAAGCATGAAATTCAATAAGTCCTTCTTTTCTTCATCTTTATACCAGTACCAAGAAACAGACACTTCTAATTGGAATTACAAAAAAAGAAATAAGTTGATGTCTTCACTGTGTAGGAGCAGACCACAAGAATTTGTGATCTGTTAGTTTTGACTTTCATTCCTGACGTCACCCCTGACACCTGTAGGGCCTAAGCATTGTTAAGCATTCATGAAGCCTGATTCATTAGCTCTTTCTTTCTAAAACATGTCTTTTGGCTCCCATCTCCTGGGTTAAATGTTTAATCCAGTCTGTCTCTGATGTTTTATCTTTTTTTTTTCTTCCAGTAAAAAGGTTACATTTCCAAATGGATTAGGAATCTGTAAGGTATGAAGTGGGGTTGCAGGTAGGAGGGACATTTTAAGCGTTTATATGTAGGTAAGGTAGGTTAATCCTGTTTAGGATGCTGCCCATTTCTCCCACAAATGAAACTTTGTAACTCTTGTGCAGCATAGAATGGCTGATGTATCTGCAAGGCCTATAATCCCATCCCGGAAGTGTTTGTGTTCCTCTCTTCTCTCCACAGGGAAGGTTTTTTTTTCTAGACCTTTCAGCTGGATTACTGACACTGGGGGGGTTGGATCTTTGGATTTGCAACCAGAAGGTTACGGGCTCTAACCCCAGGTGGTGCAGTGCTTTTGTACCCTTTGGCAGGATATTTTACTTGGATTTCTTCAGTAGAAATATTATTTCTATCAAAAATATGATTAGAATTGTAAAAATGGGCCCAAACGTGAACTGCTGTGCTCAACTGTCAGTCGGATAAGGAGATGATAAAGTTGGTCCCCGAGTTGATAGCAGCATATCTTTCTACTGCTTAAGTTCATTTAAGCGATTCTTCAGATGTTTGCCTTTGAGAAACTGGGGTTTCTATGCTATGCAAGATTATGCTGTGCGCCTTCTAATTTGTCCCGCAGTGAATAGTGACACAGGCTCTATTCCGTGAGCATTAATTGAAGGATAGATTTTGTCCCACAGTGAAACATTTTAAGATGCCACAAGTATTTCAAAACATTTAAATGGTTTATTTTTTAAGCGGTGAATTTAAGAATGGAATAGTTTAGCAACATTTATCCAAGAGGCTGGCTAAAGTAATTCCAGATGTGAGTGGTTATTTTGGACTCTTTTTTTTTTGTTTAGCTGTTCCATCACACCTCATTTCTGAGTGTTTTTAAAGATTTCAGAGCTGAGAGATGTGCAGGAGACTGCTTTACTCTGTGCAGTGAAGTGAAAGCTAGTAAAGTTGTTAAAAGAAAGCTACAGTATGCTCATACTGAATCTCTGAGTAAACGGCTTTATAATCACAGCAACATTTTCAGATGAGACCTCTAACTGAGGTCCTGATTACTTTGTTGTTAAAAATCCCACGCCACTGTTTATACAACCAGGGGTGTTAACCCATTGTCCTGGCTTAATAATAAAGACTAAAATAGTCATTTACCACAAAGTATTTAACTGCCAGTTTGCTTGTCAAAATGCCCTTTTTTTGGGTGTTTTCATAGGCCTACACTTAAACTTGATGTGCAAGTTATTTTATTATAGCATTAATGGAATTGGACTTGAAGGGTTACAGTTCAGCTGTGCAAACAGTTTTTCATTTCTGTGTTCAAATGTCCACCTGGCAAGAGAGAGGTAAACGCACTTTCCAAGGTACTCCATTGAGTGAAATCCATGTTTATTTGACAATTTTCCACAATGTGGTGAAATCTGAACTTTGGTATTATAGAATGAGCTCTGGTAAAAATTCAACTGATTGAGCTTCTGTTGTACAGTTCAAAGACAAGTGAAAAGTCAATGTACTGTAAGGGCTGGAAAAGGGCATTTAGTGTAACATGTCACTGGTCATATCTTCAGGGCTCCAGGGCAGTTTTTTTGGAATTGGTTCAGTACACCTGAACACACCAAAGCTTGTTTTATTTTTGGGGAATGTGGGGCTTGATTCATAGGGTATTTCTGGGTGATATTGACGGCTGGTTGGAGCCATTGTAGTGAAAAAGCTGAAGGCGGTTGACTGTCTAGTCCCTCAGCCTGCTACTGTGCACAAGTGTTTGTGCAAAACGAAGAGAACAGAATAGTGATGAAAGTGAGCAATTGTTATGTAACTTCAGAAAATTATTGCGAAATATCTATGCGCATTGTTAAGAATTCTTACTGCCTATCAAGGGCGGGGCACATTGCCTGAATTCTGTGGCTAAATCCAGCAAGCTAATGAATTCCTTAAGATGCATTTTAGGAAGTATTGCATTGGAAGTGCAGTATGTGATCCTGGACAGTCTGATACCATGCTGGAAGTGAAGAGGTTTGTGCGTGGGTCTGTTCTTTGAGTTCTGGCAAGGCATACTGGTTATTACTGTGCACGTGGGACCAGGCGCAGCTCGAATGCTTGGTGCTGAAGTCATAAAATCGCTGCATTTGACACCCGCAAATTAGTAGTCAGTTTGTGGAAAAGCATTGTCCAGGACACTGTGGAGGGTTTCCATGGGATTTAATAACACCACAGTATGCTAGAGCGGTGGACAGAAATGGCAAGGCAGAAAAAGGGAGAAATAAAGGGCACTTTTTGTTATAGAAGATTTTCCTTTTGTCTTTTTCTACACAGCAAATAGACATTTCGGTTCTCCCTCAGTCTGGAATCACTTGATATGAGACATTTCTCTTTCAGTGCGGTTGAAGGGCAGACACATGCTGAAACATCTACTAAGTCACCGAGTTTTGCCTCACAGCTGAAAAGGCTTGGCCCTGTGTCTGAGGTTACTCTGGAAATAAATGAACAGGTTCAGACACCATCTTTTGATCCTGTTTATATTTTATTATAAAGTGGGCATCTGTATTCCATTTTACTGTAGCCTAAATACAAATAGCTAACCAAAAAATAGTTGTGGCTATTCCTGGCAGGATGATGAAGGAGACCTGTTCAGATTTACTTTTGAGAGTTCTGCAATGAATCCATTGTCACACCCTTCCCCAAAGCTTCTTTGATTGTTAAGCACTGCGCTCCAGAGGAAATGGTCCTTCTTAGGAGGGTTTTCCTAGTAGAGAATAGGGTGGGGACTGCTCCTGTTTCCCTAAGTGTTTTTTTTATTAATCGCTGTTTTCTTTAGGGGGTGGGTGTTGGAATATACAGTAGTACTGCTGCAGTATGCTGGGATAAAAATGGTAACCTTTTATTCTGTAGGGATAAATCTAAAACTCTTTGTCTTCTCTGGAACACTTTTCATGTGTTAATCCGTCACTGTAGTGAGATGAGTTGTTCCAGTTCTGTCAAAATCCCACTGCCTCACACATGAAGTACAGAATTGCAGATTTCAGGGGTCTTGGCGTTGAAAGTAAACTATCCTGACCCCCCTCTTTTAAGAGTTAATACCAGTGACATCACTGCATGCTGCTGCAACTCTTCAGCCACGTATCAGTTTTTGCTCTTTTGTTGCTCTCGGTCTCGAAGCGATCATCTTACCTTCACTGCAGGCAAAGTGGGTTCTCCAACTGTTCTGTCTGATGTCACTCCTGGCCTCTGGGGAAATGCCCCCCTCCTCATGTGAGTGGGATGAGGCTAGATTGACCGGATTCGGACTGCCTCTCCCAGCTGCCAAACCAAATGGATGTAGAGGGCATTTGGTTTGGGAATGCAAGCTGGTACTATCCGTTGTAATCTCGATGTACCTTTTTTATGTTAAAGGGGAACTGCAACACTTATTGTCATATTTAGGGTTAGGAAGAATCAGCATTTCAAAGCACCATTAAAGTGAAATGTGCACAGTAACTTGTAAAACCTCCAATTTACATGACAAAATAGACTAAGTTTCCAGTTGGGCACAGCGCCATGTTCTTGCATGTGTGTCTCCTGTGATGGACTGGTTCTGCGCCCTTTGCCTGACTGGTTAGGCTCTGGCTTCCTGAGATCCTCTGAGGGTAGGGCAGTTATCGATAATGGATGTTATCTGGGGATTGCAGTCCAAATTTCTCAGACTGGCTTTTAAATCTCGGTAACAAAATTAATTCAAATTTCAAATTAAGCACAAACCCACGCAGTTTGTGAAAGTACTGTAAGTTGCCATGCTGTGTTTCTTATTTTGTCTCTTCATCACGATCATTGTTCATTTTGATTTAATTCAGTTATTATTCTGCACAGATAAATTCAGTATTTGGTAATATACCTGAAATTATAATCACTGTTTAAATGTGACATGATAAATGCTATAAGTGATTTTGTCTCAAATCTAGGTCAATATAGGAAGGAAGCTACTTCTTCCCTAAAACTTTAAAATGGAGAGTCGAAATTGAGGATGACTATGGTCTGTCAGTAGGTGCAATGGAAGGGGATGGTAAGATTTCAGCTTTACTAAATTTGACACCAAACTTTCACAGCACAGCATTTACAGTAAGTAAGCTGAAATCTTTTTTTCTGTTTTATAAACTTAAGCTTGTTTCCATTCACGTTGCATTTATGTAGGAAAAAAATAATTGGACAGCATACTCCAGTGCTTAAGGTTTAACCCAGAAGATGCATAAGAACAACAGAATACCCAAACTGCAACTCTTAACAGAGGAACTGGGAGCTACTGCAGCCTGTACTCGAGGTGGAGCCCAGTGTATTCAGATAAACCACAGCCACTTCCTGAGCCCTGATGACTTTATGATTGGAGCCTGAAACTGTGACTCTTGCAGCAAAACCCAACCTGTCCCACACACACACTTTTGCAATAATAGGGCCAGGGAAATACACCCTACTGAACTATTCTGGTCTCAGTTGGAGAATAATTAATTTTGAAGTAAGATAGATTTGGTCTGTATTGTTCTAAAGGTCAGCAGATTTTTCTACTAATGGTTAAGGGATTCACAGAATGTTTGGCAGAACTGCTCCCAATAAGGTAGCATTCTTCTGCTGTAGCATTCTAAAAATGTCATTTGGGAAAGAGAAACTAAGCTGATCGCCGTTGAAGTGACACCTATTGGCTTGTATTCCTATCTAGAACCTGTTAAAACAGTAAAAAAGTTTAAATTAGGTATTCTTTCTACCTTGATAAATTGGTGAGAGTGTGTAATATTGTGAGTGTAAAAATATTCAGTTGCTTATAGAATGAATCCATGGAAAGAGGGGACTTATTATTCTTGAAGTATCCCACTAGACTGTTTTTTTGCAGTTCTCTGAAAATCTTAAACCTCCCTTTAAGAGGATTTATTGGAAGTTGTGTACAGAAGACACAGTGTCCTATTTAAATTCTTAAGATGTGCTTGGAGACGTCTGCTCTGAAGGGATTACTGTGCAGTCCAAGCTCTCTCTCTGTGGTTTAATCTACCCATGCCACAAAGTGAAGATCAGCTTTGTGTGGGATCATTTTCCATCCAGAGAACTGACATTGGCTTTGCTGTTTTAAATCACAAGCACAGGACAAACAAGAATATATGTTTTCAATGATTGACAGTTTGAGAAATGGTGCATGTCAGTCCATTTTCATTTATGAAACATTACCAGTGAATTATTGTTTGTTTTAGCTTTTCTTCACAAATTCATAGGTTTTCTGTGCTGTGCACTTTTGTCGGGTTACAAAGTTCACAGTATCCCTTACGTGTTGAAATCCTTCATGCTGATTTCTGCATTTGCCTGCAATCCTGCTGTGTTTTCTTGTGCTAAGGTTTTTTCATCTTCCCCCTGATTGTTTGGTAGCTTTCAATATGTTTCTCAGACAGGCAATTACAATATATAGTCTCATAATTGGCTACTTTCAGCATATCCAAGTCTGGCTTGGTGAAGTACTTATACTGTTGGTAGTGGTCTCCATTGGGGAATAAAAGCCGTTTAGAAAATAAAATTAATCAAGAGAGTTTTGATGCATCACATTGACTCACAATAATTTTTTTACATTGTAGTCATGTCATAGACTAGAATAAACTGCACACATGGTCTATGCTGTATGTTTTGGCTGTGTGACCCACCCTTACAGACGCACTGTCTGAGCAGTACATTAACTCATGTGCTGGTCAGGGAGGAAGGAAACGGAATTGCAGAGGAAGGGTCTTGCTACGACTCCAGGGGTGGACTCCCCTTTGAAAGCATGTCCGATCTTTCTTCTGAACAACGCACAGGAACAGTTCCTCTTTGAAGCCGGTGTCTGACATCGGGCCCACCTCGGGGAGTATACATTTCAGTTGCGTCTCTAGCCTTGAATGTGTGTGGTGGGACAGGGCTTCATTGTTTGGCTGGGGCCACAGCAGGATCTCGTGGTTTTGTGGGCACTGGTGACCTTCGGAAACCCAACTCTCCCCCCTCACAAGAGGGCTTCAGGAGTGTGTCCCAATCAAAGTATCTGGATTGCTCTCTTCTTACAATCTGTTCCTGCTGTCTTCACTTTAACTGAATTGCCTGAAGTCTTCTCTTTGACTTAAAAAGACAAGCTAGTGGTCAGTAGGCTCGGAAAATTAATCATTGACAGATTCCATTTTAGCGAATTATGGAATGTTAGCTAAACTTGGCCAGTATTTACATCAACATTTCTTTGTGCATTAGAATAACTACAGAATGATTAATATTCTTTTAGAAGATACATTAAAACCCTGAACTTCAGCTGTGAAGCACATCTGGTTCATAGGTTAGCCCCTCTCTTAAAATGTACCACAGCACATCTGTAGACTTCTGCTTGGATTGGAGTTCGCCAGTAAGGCATCAACAGACAACAAACAGAATTGAAGTTGTCGGAGCACCCCTGAAAGTTATGCATGCTCAGCAATGTTACCTTCAAACTGCATGTGTTGTAAACTTTAGTAGCTTTCATTGCAATTCTGTGAAACATGTTTTAGGACCTCACAGTGCAGTACAACACATCAGATCTTCTATCCTTTGTGTTATTAAATAGAACAGTTTTAAGAAGCTGTTCTGTATTTAAGCTTCATAGAAGCAGAGCTTTGTTTTGATTGTTTTTATCTTGAACCTAATAAATTAAAACACAGGCACCTTAAACCTCTTTAAAGTTTGTATGTGCATTTGGAGAGTTTAGAATGTTGTTGAACTGAACTGTTAAAATGCTTTATGGTTATAAATGGGTACTGATATAATAATACTCCCTACCTCTAGCAAGTACACCCCGCCCGAGATGGTTTATTTTGGTTTAGGTTGTAGTTTCATTTCAGCAGCTGTGGGCTTTCAGTTTCCAGCACCCTGGACTTTCAGAAAGCTTCTTCTGTCACCATGGGAAAACAATGCCAGATGTGTTTCTGTATCACTAGATCCAGAATGAACTCAATACTAAATTATTTAGCTTTTTTATGTGCTTTGCATACAGGAAAGGATCCACTTCATTCATCCATCTGCTTTCTAACTGCTTCCTGTACTGGGTTGTAGGGCAGCCAGAGCCTATCCCAGCAAGTAACGGGTGCAAGGCAGGATTCACCCTGACGGGACAGCAGTCCATCAAAGGGCAGACACACTGACATAGACATAATACACACTGGGGCCAGTTTTCCCAGAAGCCAGTTAATTTACCAGTATGTCTTGGACTGTGGGAGGAAAGCAAAGCACCTCTCTTCATCCATCATTGAAATGCAGCCCCCAACGGGATGATGCTTGGATTCCATTATGCACCAGTAGCCCCACTGCACATCCAGTGAAGTGCAGTACATTAGGAATGATCGTTGGTTAAGACTTGGAATGCTATCTTTTGTATTTGCTTTCGTTTATAGTTTGACTGTCTCATATTGCATGTGATGCCTTGTAAAAACACTTAAAAAAAACTAGTTTTAAATAAGGTTAGGTATTGATGAGAGTTTTCAGTTACTGTAAGATTAGGCTGGCAAACTAGGTGAGGTATAGTATATCCAAAAATAAATTTAGCAGTGATTTTTATATTTATCCAACCATACCAAAGTTCTAAGAGATCTATATAACATTGCACAGCTTTTTCAAAACTGATAAGAGTTTAGTAGAACTTACAGTATTTGTGTCTTAGCCTGTGCTCTTATAGAGTGTTTTTTGTTGTTCAACTGTAGTGTTTAATAAGATAGGGAAGTTATGATAATTAAGACCCCATCCAAAGAATTTCATTTAACTTTTTCTAGATTTCCATGTTGAAGTAGCATGGGTGCCGCTTTGTTGCTTGGATTTAACGAGAGGTTAAATGCAAGCACATCTCTGAATATGGAATCCAGTTCACTGGAAGGTGAAGGGTGTGTAATTCCCTTGGCTGGGCTACTCCAGGGGTATCTTATTCTCTGGCACTGTAGCCCTGTGCTGCAGTTACTTTTATCCCACAAAAAACGTCACTGGTGCAGAGTCAATTGCTGGTGTTACAGGTGACTGATAAACCGTTTGGCAAGCAGGACAGCTTTGTGTAGTTCTTCAGCACAGTGAAAAGCATGATTGGCACATGATAGGCACAGCTTAACATGCACGACACAATGTGTCGGAAGACCTTTAAAGCAAGGAAATGTCATGTATGTGTACAGTATCTAGTATATTTTAGGCATATGGTAATTATGTTTTTGATGTAACCAGAACCAAGGCTCTTCTTGGCTTGATAACTTTGTTCCATGTGTAATCCTGCTTATATCAATGCCTACAAACTTTGGACTTGAGCCATAAGAAATCAGATGATTGAGTCCAAGAAAAATGAGCCTTGGTCTTCACTCTTTAAACCATTTCCTGACCCATGCAGAGCTTTTCACAGTATTGCTCTTATTGTTTCCTATTCTTGGTGTTCTCTACAGAGGTTCTTCTTCCTCTGTCTGAAATGGGTGATTTAAAACTTACAGGTATGCAGCACTAATTGTGTTATTTTAGTGCTGGATTAAATATTAAGGAGAGAGCAGTAAAATACACAGTGTGTGCCAAATAACTGTGCCTATCTGCTAACATGTGGGTTACATAACTGCAAGGGTTTAAGATGGGTGTGGGCCGTGTTTGTCCAACAGCTGGGAACAGGGGCCTATCAGCTGCGCAAGCAGAGAGCAAATTAAGTGTTCTGCAGGTTTTACAAACGGAAGTTTCAACTATCTGCAATTAAAGGGATTTTCCAGTATTTAGTAAAAAAAAAAAGGACCCTAACATTATCATGCTAGAAGTACATTTCCACACCTTGTGAGAGTGTTAAGCAATGTGTTGTTAAAAGCTTCAGAGAGATCTAGCATGGACATCATGCCTGTTTCTGGCTAAATGAATGTCATTACAGACTTGTGATAAAAATCTTCACACTATGACGTTTGTAAAACCCAGACTGGAATTTCTCAACCACTGTTCCTAAGGAGATTCTCAGAGAGGTGTTTGGCAACATTTTTTTCAAAAATGGACAAAGGAAATATTATTGGAATTGGTCAGTAGTTTGAAAAACATTGGAAGAACGATGCCTGATTTTGAAAATGAGGCCATCTGGAATGTCTTCTTTAAGAAATTAAGTAATCTGAAGATCCTATGTCCCTGTAGTGGTTTGAAGTTCAGAAGCTTTCTAAACCACATCTGAAGTGTTGTCTAAGCAGCCAGTGATTCAGCAGGACTAGAGGGACAACTGCTGACAGCAGGCAGAGCTGAAGGGAGACTGGGCAGAATGTATCTTGAGTGTTGCAAACACTGCTTTTTCAATTGCTTCTTTGACTTAATGAGACATTAGTATGCTGTCCACATACTTTTCCTCACACCAGAAATACAGGAATATATATCAGGTTGTGTGCCAAAGCAGCTTTAGAGCATTGCATATTCAAACTTTGAGGTCAGAGTCAGAAAATGATTGGATTTTTTTGGGGGTAATCTGAAACTGTACTTAACCTGGTTTGGCAGTCGTCTGGCATGGTGACAACAATTCTAGTTTATTGGGGTTTATTCGTAATAAACCTGGTCCTTGCCAAAATTGAACCATCCATCAGAGAAATGCCTTTACATTTTCTCAGAACAGCACAACAGAGAAGTGCTCTAATGCACACCCACATTGCCAATGAAATTCCAGATAACTGAGTCAATTACAGAGTGAACCTCAGGCCCATATCTTTCACTCTGAAATGTAAAGAACACAACTGACCTTTGAGATGATAACGTTGAGCGATATGAGCTTCATTGTGATCCTTTCATGAGATGAAGTATACAACTTTGTGACTATGTCCCACCCAGGTCATACAGCTGGGTGGCACATACTGTGCGTCTGAACCAAGTCGGCTGAGGCACCCAAGATCATCTCCATGGTGCGTGCTTGGGCAGTACTGTGCAACACGGAGCGCCCCCATGCACAGCAAATAAAAAGCAGTGTGTCTCAAAACAAAGTTTGTCTAAAAACAAACTGGAGTGACTTCAATCTGTACTATCTCATACTTGAAAATATATCAGGTGTTTCTGCCTTCATTTCAAATGTCATCATTAAACCTCTTTTATATGTTTCAGTACAATTATAAGTAAATATCTAAACTGTTATTTTCAAGTCAACCTGGGCAAGAGCATCTGTTAATCCATCTATGCATTTTCGAACCGATTTAGCCAATACAGGGTCGGGGGAGCCGGAGCCTATACTGGCAAGCAAAGTGCACAAGGCAGAATACACCCAGGACAGGATGCCAGTCCAGTGCAGGGCCAACACACACACTCACACCAGGACCAGTTTTCCCAGTAACCAGTAATCCAATCAGTATGTCTTTGGGCTGTGGGAGGGGAAACTGGAGCACCCCGAGGAAACCCACATGAACCTGGGGAGAACATACAAACTCCACACAGGGTCGGGAATTGAATGCAAGACCTCAGCACTGCAAGCCAACAGTGCTAATCGCTGTGTGTTTAACTGTGCCTTTAGCAAATTAATATCTACGAAACACTGCTGATTGTTGTAATGTTTATATTTGTGTATTTCATAATTTTTTTTTCAAACATGTTGCTGTGTTTTCTTTTCTCAAGTATCTATACATTCTGGATGACACTCTGAATAGCTGGCGAGGCATTGCCAATATTTGAAACGCCATGGCTCCAAGAAGTGTTTAAATTCAGGAGTCATTATTTTCTCTCTGGGCAACTTGCCCACTGTGTAGTAAGTAATGTGGGCTATTTGCCCAGAGCTTCTTGCTGAGTGTAAGATTGGGGCGCAGGCTGTATTTACCTTCAGCGTACAGAATTGTACAGAGAGTTGAGCAAAATTCTAGATCGCCAGTGTAGAGGTGCAGAGAGCAGCCGCCTCTGGAGTCCCTGTCAGAGTAACAATTTGGGTTCCCAAAGGGATTTTCGTTCCAGCAGAATATTTCTCAGTTGCACTATGAAACAAATCCTTTTTTAAAAAGTTCCCCTTGTCTACATGTGTTGCAAATAAAGAGCTGGTGTGCCTGTGATCTAGCCATGACACTTATTTACTGTATGAGGGTCAGTAATAATAAAACGCTTGCTGTCAGGTGCTTGATGCTGCAGGAAGAGAACTGTGCTGTGGTTTCCGGCCCTTAGTTCATTGTCTGAGCAGTTCTGATCTGAGCCGTGTCACTGTGCTGTGCGTCGGCAGTGTGCAGTGTAGCCCTGGAGAATTGCAACTGAAGAGCAGGAAGGAAGTGGTTTTTCACTGATGCTGTATAGCCCTTTTAACAAAACATGCTGTTTATATAGTAGATATTTCTGATTTTCTTACTGACTCTTGCTTTAATTGTTTTAGTAACAGATTTTTAAAGTGAACAGGTGTATAGTGTAAAAGCTCACACTGGAAAGTACTTTCTGTTACTCTTGTGTTTGGCAGGTGCCTTTAGTCAAGATGACTTGCATGCAACTGCACAGTGACCTTGCAAACTTGTAGAACTGTTAAAGCAGTTAGTGTAATACTGAGTAGTGTGGTTTCGCAGAGGCGTAAGATGTGCCACTAACCTGATGCAATAATTTGCACAGTATAGCAAAAATACATGGAAAGATTCAGATTTACACCAGATCAGTTACTGAACAATATAAAATGCCTGAACAGTGAGCTCTATGTAGAAAAAGGAGTTCACCAAAATGTAGTTGTGATCTGGTTTTGTATACTGAAGTAGTGTAATGCTCGTGACAAGTTTTATGGGTTGGGGATGTAAAGAGAGAAATTGTATGATTTAAAGGTGTAATCTGAATGGGAGTTACTTTCTTTTATTGTCTCAGGTGGGAAATGTGGTTTGCAGCCTGGTAACGACATACAGTATGACATTGCACTATATACTTAACATGCAATGCATTTTACAGATGTATAATGAGAAAGAAAATATCTATACATAGATCAGAACATAATTTATCCTTTTCAGCCAATATATCACTTCATGTCCTGGGCAATTTGTGTGAAGCTTGATTAATTTGCAAGGCTCTAGTTAGGCACACAGATGGAAGGTTGTGGCTTTCTTTGCGTTTAAAAAAAAAAACAGTACACATTTAATACATGATATCCGATTTTATTGCTGACCCCACAAGCTTTTGGTTTCACTATTTTCATAGCCATCATGCCCAGTTTGCACTGAGAACTCCTTTTTGAGGGAGTTCAAAGGAAGTGTGGAGGGTATACTGAATGTTAATATTGCGTTTCTGAACTTTGTCCTAAATGGTGTGTATTTCCTTTTATTAGCATCTT
This sequence comes from Lepisosteus oculatus, assembly GCF_040954835.1. Classification (NCBI taxonomy): domain Eukaryota; kingdom Metazoa; phylum Chordata; class Actinopteri; order Semionotiformes; family Lepisosteidae; genus Lepisosteus; species Lepisosteus oculatus. The sequence continues at coordinate 34,916,523 of NC_090704.1, forward strand.
TCAGCCTCCCCGGCAGGAAAAAATACTTGGCTTAAGTCAACATCAATGTCGATGTACAGTAAGTTGGGACGCCGTTTTTGTAGCAGTTTGAAGTAGTTATGGCCAAAGATGATACTCTGTAGCAAAACTGAAAACTGCAGAGTCCGATTCCCCAAAATGCATCCGAAGTGTTATTTCTGCCTGGTTACAACATAACCTGGTTGTCAATATGTGGAAGGCACTCTTTCAGTATCGCATGTCTCCTCATCCTTTTTGACTGGCTTCATGTAACTTTTGAATCTTTTCAACCTTGTCAGCAGCAGCTCTGGGCAAACGTCATGAGGAGTGTCGTGGACCATAGTGCGGGGTGCTATGTGAAAGAACTTAATTTATACAAAACGGTTGTTCAATTGTACAGTTGACAGGGGACACACCACAGTGTCTATGCAAAATTTACTCCAATGCAGAATTCACTGCTGGAGTGGAGGTTAGGCAACTGTGTTTTGATTCTCCTATCTTGCTTGCATAAGCATTGCAATAAATCCGTCTATGCTGTCTCCCTAGTAACAGGCCTGGTCCAGGCTTCAGTAAAGTAACACTGGCACATTGCTGTAGAATCAGGACTTGCTTGTTAGAGCATTGAATAAGAGAGCAATGTAGCAGTCAGTGAACAGTCTAATTCTACCATTTTCTCCAAAACATATTCTGTATCCCTTTACTCAGCACTTTACCACTGAAACACTAAGTAAAACAGCAGTTATAAACAAATGATCATTGTTTTACTTTTATCATATTAAAGTCACTAATGGTAGATTTTGACCTGCTGATCAGTATCTGAGTTTCTCTTAAACAGTTTTGTTTTTTCTTTATACTGCCCCTCTTTGAAATCGGTATTAATAGATGATTAATGTGCTCGGCTCATCATTAGGATTCTTGTACCAGCATAAGAACAATATAAACCCCTTTGCCGTTTGACTCACTGCAGGTCCCATACGGTAGTGCCTGTACAAGTGAATTAACTTTGATTGAAGGGTGAAGCAGCTCTCCCTGTTGGACTGCAATCTCACAGGCACCAATCAAGCCACAGGGGCTGCTGCTGAGCTGTAAATTGAGTACACACTGGCTGACTTGAGCCTGGCCAACCTTGATGGCCTTCTGCCAACTGTGCATAACCAACTGAGGAATCCCAGTCACAGCTGGGTAATGACATAGCCTAGACCTGAACCGGTTATGTCTGCTCCACAGATGACTACCTTCACTGGTTAGGCCACTGAAAAGCCTGCAAGGCTATGTTTTTATGACTCTACTGTTTAGCAATGAATTACAATTTTAAATGAAACTGTTTTTAAGTTGCTTTTCCTAAGCCATAATTTTTCTCAGGATGAAACTGCAGAAAGAGTGTAACTGCTGCCTATGTATCTCTGTCTCTTATCAACATCCGGTTGCATCTCATTGCTGGGACAGTGGTTGTTCTACTGAAAATGCAAAGATCCAAAACTGACCTTGCAATTAAAACTGCTGTGCTCCAATTCTGACATGTCAGAGCCAGACACTGTACAGCAATTCAGCAATCTCCAGCTGGGCGCAAGAACATGTTTGTTTCTGGTCTTTTATGCCCAAAGCAGAGCTATAGTGTGGATGTCCGCTTTTTCTGTGCATTTAGTTTATCTTCTGTGTGCAAGTACTGCTCTTCTAATGAGCAATGTGTATGATGGTAGCAGAATTTGTAGGATCCCTCCTGTTGCATTTCTCCTGAATTATGTATATTGTGTGTCTTGTGAATGATGTGTGTTTGAGTGTAGTGACATGGTAGTGTGGCAGTTAGCACTGCTGTTCAACAGTTCTCATCCGGAGACTGGCACTGTAGAGTTTTGATGCTATCCATGTGGCCTTCCAAGTTCTGGTTTCCTACTACAGTCTGTCCCGAGGACGTGATGGCTAGGTTGTTTTCACCTAATTGTCCCAAAGCTTGTGTGTGGTGTAGTCTTGCCTTACACTTTGTGCTTCTGGGTTAGGCTGCAGGTTACTTCAGCCTTAACTGTGAATGACCGTTTTGTTTTGTAAATACTGTATGTGTGTTAGTAGCTAAATGGATTTTAATATTTAAATTGCAGGATTACATACTGTATTGATGACTGGATCTTTGTAATGGGGCTTGGGTCTTGTCTGGTGAATCCATGGGAGGAAAAGTTGTTGGCCTTTTCTATTCTTTCCCGACACCTGAGGAACTAGTGAGTCATGTGTAAAGTTTTTCTTCAGTTCTGGTTGTTGATCTTTCCTGCCACTCAGCGCTCTGCGGTTGTTTCACAGTCTTCTTCCTGGTTAGCCTTAAGCTTACCTGAATATTTGAGAGAGGATATAGAGGCTTTTTAGCCCATTCAGCTTTTTCAAATGTTAATACATTTAGGGTCTCATCCAGCCCTTCCTTGATGGAGTCTGCTTCAACAACAGATCATTTTTTTCTCAGTTTTATTCAATTTGTTTTTGCAGAACTCCAGTTCAAATGAATTCATTCCCCAGAAAACTCAGTGAGTGAAAATGTGGTTGGGACAATTATAAAAGAAAGGATCAGTTTCCAACTGTTTTGACAACCAGCCACTGTCCTGGGAGTTTACATAACTAGAGATTGAGACGGGATATGAGCTCTGGTGTGCACAACTTAGAATATTTCGCCAGGCAACAGTTTGCATTTTTCATCTCGCTTCAGGATGTGCCTGTTAAATGGAGCTCTGTGCTACTTTATGTGTTGCTTATGTTTTATGTTGCTTTATGTTTATTTTTAGTCTTTGCTGTGATATCAGTGGTACAATAGAAGTCGATTTGGAAGTTGATTGACAACTGCTATGACCCTTTTTAGTTTGAGGTTGTTAAGGATAACGGACATTATTCTTCCATGCTTCTGAGACCGTTTACTCACGGAATCCTCTATTAATCCTCTTTTTCAGTTTAATTTCAGATTAGAATGCTACAAAATGGTTTCTTTGTGTTTACTAAAGAATAATCCAGTGCAAATATTTACTTTTGTGAGAAATGTGGGACACAAATAAGAAAAAAGTTCTTCAGCAGACTGAATTGTGGACTGCTTTTATTGTTCAATCTCACTATGGAAAATTCAGTTCTGTCACTTTGCTGGGCCTTGTAATTATTATGATGTTAGAAAACAAAAGAAAACCTTTTCAAATTTTACAGAATCTGAATTACTGTGCCATTTATTTTTCCCTTTAGTGTGTTCATTACTTACTCTAAATGAGATATATTCAGAAACCGATTATGAAAATGCATTTATTTCAATACAGTTCCGATGCACTTTAATATACATGTATGTCAATTTTCCTGAGGTATACCTGGTTTTCAGCGTATTTGTCAGGAAGTTTTATTAAATTCCTATATACATAATATACCCCTCAATATACTTCTTCAAAGTTCTCTGGTAAATAGGTATAAACTGCTCTCTGTGATGTTTGTCATCAAGGAGAAACTGGTGTGTAATATCTTTGTTTTAGATTTTTATTACCCGATATCACAGCTGGCAGACAGGCGAGTGTGGAACTGGATCAACACAAAACCATCCTGGATGTGAAATGCTGTACTGTATATGTGTGCTCATGCCCTCAGTTGTAAAAGCTCATTTTTAGAATCTAGTGCTGAAAAATTCCTGTTTAGCACTGTCCTAGTCTGACTTGCAATTCATGCTCCCTTAACTGATGTTGCCCTGTAGATTAACCCTAATGTTTCCTTTTTTGTGTAAACTACAATACATAGACTGTGGCTCGGGACCGTTTCTCCTACACCAAAATAAATCTTCATTAAACAGGGGTGCACACCCTTCAGCAGAGCTTATTGATTAAAAGGGCTGACTCCAGGATCCAGATTAATGTATTCATGTATAACTCAGTTCTGTTGCCCTTAAATATTTCACCAGTGGGGACTAATGAACCTTTTCCTTTAGGCCTGCTTTGCTTCAATACGGGGCACTAAACTGTGGTGCAGTGGTTAGCAATACTGTTTCGCAGCATTGTCGCCCTAGGTTCAGTTTCCAACCTGGAGTGCTGTGTGCATAGAGTTTGTATGTTCTCTTAAGGTGTGTTCTCTTAAGGTTTTAAGGTGGATGTCCTTCTAGTGCTCCTGTTTACTCCCACAGTTCAAAACCATAACAGCAGGTTAATTGGCTTCTGAAAAGTTGGCCCTGGTATGAGTGTGTGTATGTCTACGTTTGTGTGTTAACTGCGATGGAATGGTGTCCCATCCAGGGTGTATCCTGCCTTGAACCCTTTACTTCCCTGTAAACATGTATTGGATAAAGTTTTTAAGAAATGGATGGATAGATGAATGACTGCTTAAATGCTTAAATTATAAAAAACCTGCTGCTTTGAACTCTGTGCTTAACCTCACTGGAGTCTGCTGGTTGAATAATTCAAGAACACTCCTTTGTCACTCTACTAGGCCCTGATTGATCATGTCAGCTTGATCAGTAATATCAATCAAATATTAATGCTTACTCTCTTCAGCTACCTATACTGTATGTACATGTAGATGGTGGAAGTTACACTACAGCTGTGGTTTGTGATGTGGTTTAATTTAGAAAGGAATGCAGTGTTAAATTTCTGTCACATTACTTTATTTGTAAAGCTTTAGAGGACTTTTGGGATGAATACTCATACTGTACAAAGCTATCCTGTTGCATTGAACCAGACAGCAATCAAAATAACTCGACATACAAAATAAAGGAGTGAAAACGTGCATGTCTCGCATGTTTCTGCAAGGCCTGGTGCAGGCTCTTATGAATTCTACATTTTCGGGCAGTTTGTTGTTTTTTTTTTTTACTCGTTGTGTGTACTTGAAAGCTCTCTACATATGTAAAAAAATTTAACTAATTGTAGCAACTTAAAGAAAATTATTTTGAGAAGTAGCAATAGCAGGAGGGTAAAATTTAAAGCGGTCTTAAATGAAGTCAAAATGCATTTTAGGATGGTCCCTTGAGTTTATTTTCCCAACCCTCTGTGTACCCCATAGCCTTTACCAAAGTTTGTCCTCATGAAGAGCAAAAAACAAAGCTGTTTTGAGACCCTACAATGTTCCTACTCTTGATTCAAGGCAGGTCCTGAGAAAGCACAGACTGACCAAGCCTTTCTGTCGCTGAATAACGGCTGTCTTATGGATTTGAATCCCATGTCTTTAAAGCCAAATGATTTGAAGTAAACGTTTGTGTGACTGAGTCTCCAAAGGTATTTCTGAAGAAATGTGTACAGTAGCAACGCAGTTCTAGTGTGAATGCTCAGGCTTCTTGAATAAGAGTGACAATTTTGCTGGGAGCTTTTTGATAAGTCTTGTGCTTGTATTAAAAAGATGTAAAAACACCTGCACAGTATAATTTAAATTTAAAAGTAAATCTTATTTTAACGATGGGCATACTATGGAAACATTTGATAAAACCCAGTATCTTTGCTTGGCTGGGTGGTATACAGTTCAGTGTTAGAATAATGTATACAGTACCTTTTTGAAACTACTGCACACTGAAACGCTAAATCTGGATTGTATCCAGACTTCTCAGAGTTTTCTGTTTGTCCCAGGGGATCTTTACACTGAACTGGATATCTTTTTGAAGATATAATGGTTTTCAGTGTGAAAACAGTTTTGGAAGAAAGGACTGGTGGCATCAAAAAGTCTTGAATTTGAATGCTTGTCAAAAGCTTTGAAAAATAGCTCCTTGTTTTCTTGACATCTTTTTAGAATTGGATTGAAATTTTCTCTTTAAAGTGACAGTGAGGAGCATCTCAACAAAATGTTTACTCTTTTGTAATATAGTCCAGAGCAGAGACCTGTCTCCTCATGGCGATTCCAGAATATTTCAAGTTTGCAATGTGTGGGAATCACTGTGCACTCTTCCTCCATAGAAGTTTCTGGATCCCTTCCCCAGAATATTTACCAGGAACAATGACTTCAGAACAGGTTGTGTACTTTCAAACCGTAATTCTATTATGTCCTCCTTCAGTATAAGGTTTTTGTGTCACAGCCCCCAAAATAATGCAGTGAGGGATATATTGTTTCTGAAGTGCCATCTAAAATTTGTGGACATTGCAGTTTTTAACAGTGAGAGTTTATTGTATTTATCAGTAGACTGAATATACCAGCTTGTCATGAGTGACATACTGTATGGTACATTTTAAGCCAATAAAAGATATGGGAAATGACCACATTGCTGTCGATCGTGAAGGTGTCAAATTTGAGCTTTATTTGTTTTCACATGTTTATTACTGAATTAAAAACCATTGTGCATATTTAAGGTGGTTTTAAAGGAAAACTGACACAATTCAGTTTTGTCTGTTTTTTTGGTTGGCTGTTCGTTGAGATACAGTCCACACCTACATTTCCACTGTCCTCTGAATTGCCAGCTCAATTAATTGTTACTAAAACTGATGGTAAAATCAATGTCACCCAGGCCTCTAAGTGCCATTTCGCTACTGGACTGAGTATGTAGAAGAAACCATTTTAAGAAAAGGACCTAATAAAGTTAAAAATATTTTACAATGTAGGTAATAGTCTATCTTGTATTTCCTATAAAACCAAGGTTAATGAGCTTTTGAGAAGCTTATATTTTTGGGGACATGGAAACATGCTGTACACCTCAGGAGATTTATTTTCCCAGCACTACTAAACTGGTGCAAGCATCAACAGCTCTCATTGAATCCATCCACCCTCCCACAGGACTAGACTTGGGCAGTCACTGACACTGCACAATTGCTGTAAACAAAAAGCGAATGGCGGACTTTCTAATTTAGATTCAACCACAAATGCAAAACCAAAAAAAACATCTATTGTAGTAAATTCATGCATACTGGGCTTCAACGAATACTTTCCAGAAAGCAAGGAAAAGAAAGCCTTTTGTTAGAGCAAGTCACAGTCGAAAAATACTTCGCCTGTGCCTCTTCCGTCTCTCTTTTTAGACACACAAAGGGCATTTTCCTGCAGGCTGCAGCTACCAGTTTTTCCTTTTCTTGACTATTTGTGAAATTCCTATACATAAAAAGTGAGTTTAGTGCTGTAGACCACAAAGGAGGAAACGGTTACAATTTAGAGCCGGTCTCTCTTTTTTATGTGAGGGAGTCTGGAGGTCAGAACAAGGTTCTTTAAAATGAGGAAGAGCGTAGATCATCCTGTTGAATATAGAAATAGCCTAGCCCATGTGAGCTGGCATTTTTCCAGTTTTTTGTTCACTGTGTAAAAAAGATGTGCTCTCTCTCCCTGATCCTGCTGTTTTTATACCATTATTATGTTTTTTTGAAGAATGTACTGTAGGTAACCAGTTGCCGAAGGCAAGCTAGCCGAGATGTGGGACACAACCAACTTAACCAAACATCACGCATTTGATTTCTGAAGAGCATAACTGTACAAACCATTCTTTTGTAAAGACACAGCAGAAGGGAAGGCTGCTCTTTCCCCCTGCTGAATGCAGAGGTCACCCTGCTATCGTTCCCTCGCGAAGAGCACTGTTTGGGAACAGGACGCTGTAGGAGTGAAGCAGAGTTTCCTTGGTTTGTGAGTGCAGCAGATTCCTCTCATTCCTCTTTCTCTGCAGCCCTCTTCCGTCCTTTTCTGCCCTGCTCTTGCATTCAACACCGGTGCTGACCCTCTCTGCCTATTTCCTGTGGGACTCGTTTTATCATGAAGAGCATCATTTAAGTCAGAGGTCGACTGACCACTTGGTTGTTGGGATTTCTTTATAGAAGCACCCGAAGATGGCCCAAGCAGCAGTGTTTCTTGCAGCTTGCGGCTTTCAGCTGCCCAAGCATTTGTTTTGTACACTGTATGCAGGGCTTTTCATTTAGCTGTTTATTTTGCTATTGCTTATACTGTATCTTTTTTTTTTTTAATTGGGAGGCTTTGAGCTGACACTTTTTTTTTTAATTTAATGAAAAGTATTAATTGCCCTTAGAGTTCTGAGATTTAAGGGGTTTGTTTTTTTTAACTTTTTTATCATTAATCTTGTGTTTATTATTCTCTTCACTGGAAACCTCCCCACTGTGTGGAGAAGAGCATCTCGGTGAATTGCCGGCTTAAATTAAACTGCCTCATAATATTAAATAATAAACTGGCTAAATTGTGAAACCACAGGACTGAAATGTGAGTTAAATAGGATTAGCGATCTGTGTTGCCTAGGAACTGCGCTTTAGTGGACAATGAGGCGAAACCCCTAGTATTTTTAACTGGGAAAAGGAATCGGGTTATGGTAGGTTTACAGGGATGTCACATGGTTAAGTGTAAACAAACCAAAGAGTCCCAAGTATATTTTGCTCTCAGAGGCTGCCCTGGATTCAGACCAATCCTGCATAAATCCACCTCTATAAGATATAGTTCTTCACTGTAATGAAATCCTTCACTCCTGTGAACACGCTCACTAAATAGTCTTTGAGGCTTCTGGAGGCTCCATTTATGTTTTCTTTTTCCATTTCTCCTATAGTTTTGGATGCAAAGGTCTGCTGTATCTTAATCATAAGTGTGCAATTACTGTCCTGTCAATGTAGGCTTTAACCTTAAGTTTCTGTTAATTTTCTAAACTAACTCATTCATTAAGCGATGTTACCTGTATTTTTCCCCACAGTCATTCTCTTTCTTAGTCTTTTCCTCTGTGCTTTTTTTTCTTCTGCCACTGTGCCACACAATTGTGCGTGATGGAGCCAGGGCAATGCTTCCAAAGAAAAGGGCGTTGCAACACTGGCAAACAGTGCTGTGCAGCTAAGGGAGTGGCACCTTTTTTATCACCACAGTGTTTTATATTAAACAGTCTTAATAGGAATTTCAAAGTAGGCTCTTAAGAGTGCATGAAAAAGTTCTGATCCATTTCTGCTTTTATTACAGTGCAGGTTCTTAACCAGCCCCTTGGGTTTATTTACACATCATATTTCGAGTATACTGTATATTAAATAGGCAGATGTGTACTGTACAGGTTGTTGGAGTCGGGAACAGCCATGCTTTTTAAGACGATATCATGGGGTTATTTAGCTGTTAGTAATCAAACAGGAAAAGGCAGGTTGGTTTTCTCTCAATTATAACCTCTCTTAAGTGGGATTAGAATGATTTTACAGTGATATTACAATGTGCAAATTATTGTATGCCTTTGTTACTGAAATGGACCAAATGCCTTTTATGGAGCGTAGTCTTTTCTGCATGTTGCTTGAATAAAAGTATATCCTTGGTTTGTACTGGGCAGTTTATTAGAGAGTAGGCATTTTAAAAATGTGGATGAGATGCATGTAATGTAATGTCAGCAACACAGAACTTTTAAAGTCTATGATGTGCTGAGTAAACAAACACTGCTGGTTGTGTCAGTCACTTGTATTGGAGCCGCAGAGAGGGTTTGACTTCTCAGGAGATTTTATGAGAGCACAGGGAGCACAGCGAATTAGCAAGGGGGCGTTGTGGTGCATGCTTTCCAATACAAAGAAGGCATTGAGAACCCCATCAAAAATGAGACTTTCTTGGTTGCTCCTGTGGTGGCAGCATTTTACATAAATGTTTTTACTTTTCAACCCTTTATAATTGTATTTAATGTTTTTATAAATCTTACGTAGGGGCTATATAATTGAATTAGGGGTCAACATTGCTAAAGATGTGTGCTTTTGAAGATTATACCAGTGTTTGTGTGTCCAGTTCAGTATAGTTTACACACTTCAAGAGTTTAAAAATCTATTTTAACACACAGATAAACTTGAGAATTTGGACATATTGCGTAGAATAAGAAATTACAGTAGCCTAATGCCAGATTTTACAACAAAATTTTGTTTTTATGACTACATCGGGCAAATATTTAATACACTGCTATTAAAAAAAGAACAGCATGACAGATTTATTACACAATATCCCATGGTGAGATATTATAAAAATGTTGCCCAACAAAATGTAGTGTGGCTGTTACAGAGCTAGGAATGCAGGAGCCACCCTCTGTTACTCGTTTGTACTTTGATCTTTGTCTTTGAGAAAGCTGGGGAAAGAGAGGCTCAGAAATTTGGGCGGCTGATCTTATTTTCAAATGAAGGCTAATGAAGGCTAAATACTCATGGTATTTATTCACACCGTTCTCTTTACTACCGTAGTTAAGGAGACTGTGTGTGTTATTGATGACAGAACAGATGAGGGTCTGGCGAAAAGAGCTTATAGAAGGTTCTCCATTATTTTGCAGCTTTGTTCAAAGACGCCTTTTTTAATCCTGGTTTTTAGGAGCTGGTTGGTAGCTGCTGGGAGTGAGTTCTCGGGCTGCACACAGAGCTCTGTTATTAAGCGATGGCTTATTTGAACAGTATTGAAGAGGAGGGCAGGCAACTTGGGTTGTATGTAGGAAAATTTGGAACTCGACATGACAATTAATGGGCACAGTTATCCTACTTTTTGTGCAGTGATTTATTTTTTAAATCGGGAAGTCTTTCCTTTCAGTTAGTGCAATTGAGCTGTTTTATGGTTTTAAAAAATATGCCACGTCCATAAAATATTTACCACTGTTCAAAGTCTATGCATGTTTTTGTCATAATATAAGCCCTTTAAAATTAAGAAGGTTAAATCTTTTGGAATGGTAACCTCTGTATGTGTTTTTTTTTTAATTTCTTCTCTTCAAGCTCATTTGGTTTCTTGTAGTTAGTTGATCAAATTAGATCACCCAGATAACTTTCAAGAAATGTATGGAGCTTCAACAGCATGGTAGTTGTTTCCCCGTTTTCCAGTTTAAAATACACTTCCCTGTAGTTTTTTAAAGGAATCTTGCATCTGAAACACATTTGAAATTTATTCAGAGTAAAAGTGTTGCTGATAAATAGGTATAGATTAAGACACCATTTATAAGTTTAGGAAAACACTTGTGCCATTCTTGTAAGACGTTCTGAGGTATACAGGAGCCTGCTGTTTACAAGACCTGAAATGGGTCAAACTGCTTTGAGATAGGAGTCTTACTCCCATCTTTCCGATAGAGCTCTGGAGCTGGCTTTATGGAAACACCTAAAGTCTGTGGGGAAATTGTGGGACTGCAGTAGGCTGCACTGTCTGGACCCCGAGATGATCAGGTCATATAATAAACAGAAGAGAAGAAGATTAGTCTCTTACCTGCTCCTACTAAAATGAATTGCAAACTGATGCAATCCTGCATTCCTGACCTCCAGACACTGGTTGCTAATTTCTCCTGTTTGTTTAGACAGGCAAAACTGCTCTACGAATCATAGTTGCAGTTATTGACTTTAATTGGATTAACCCATTACTGCAGTTGTTTAAGGTTTGGTGTAGGTCTTGACAAGCTAGGTAAGCCTTTACATATGGAATAAGTTGATGAGAAGCTCTGTAGAATTCTAATAATTTATGAGTACATCTTTTATTAATGCAGGTGATAATCGGACTCATTATATTCAATGAGCGTATGTGCAATGAACATGGCTTCTGTTGCTACGGAATACGGTATAGCTAATTATTTTCATTTTTTGAGGGTACGCATTGTTAAAGCATCTCACGTTAACCTGCCAGGTTCGATAATTAGAGTTGTGCCCATCGGTTAATGAGTCTCATTGGCTTGATTCAGAGCTTTTAAGCAGTGGTGTGAATTTATCATCATGAAGATCTCTTTTCTGCATTGAAGTATTTCCAGTTCATCTGCTGTTGTCCCAGTGGACATCAGAGAGAGGAACACTGCCTGTCTTTATGAATGATCAGCAAATACAGAATATTCTAATGTGCATAATACCAACACATCTTTGCTCACTTTTCTTCTAGTATTTTGTCATATTTGAATTGATCAGTCTTTCAGTGGATCTCGAGAGTGTGTCTCTCGATCTGCTCATGTATCCTAAATTCCTTTAAAATGCGGCCTTTCACTCCAAATTCCTCTGTCCATATCCTTGCTTAGTGGCATTTTCGGTGCAGTGAAATAGAAAAACCCACAATTCGGCCATGTATAGATCTAGCTAGAACACTGAAATAAATAATCATTCTTTGCTTGAAGTGTTTTTTTCTCCCTGAAATGAGGAAAATATCCTTTTTGTCAACATGAAAATCCAAGGTGCCATTTACAGTACAACTGTATTTCTACAGGATAGCTCCTCCGTGTTTTTTTTTTTATTTTTATTTTGGAATCTAAAGCCATTCTCCATTTCAGTTATTTACTCATTCTGCTAGGACATATGCACCAGGTTTGATATACAGTAGTAAGCCCATTTACTGGCATTGTGAGTTTTTTTTGTGTGAAGCATGTTTAAAGCCTTTCACCCATTAAAAAAAGTTGTAAAAGAATGTAGAATTGTGGCCCTATGAGTGAGGTTTTTGCTTTTAATTCTTCATCCTTCAAGTCCCGAGTCACTGTAACGCACTCTCCATGGAAACAGGCATTGAGAGGCCTGCTGTGTTTCGTTGTCTCAGTGGGGTTGGTCAGACTGCAGGGGTTCTGTGGTTGCTTGTTTCACGAAGGAGTGTGGCTGTGCTGTCTCCAGTAATTCACGTCTCCCAGCTTCACCCCATTCTCTAAGCTGTCTGAATCTCCCAGATTTTTCTTATTGATTTTAAAAAGAACACAAATCAACTTCTTGTTTAAGTGGTGTTGGTATGTTCAGGCAGTGTGGGAGGATCCAAACTTCCTGGGGCTAAAGAGCAAATAGTTTGGAAGCGTCCCGATCAGCTGTGTAGTGTAGCTGCTCCCCTCCCGCACAGAATTCAGCTCCTTCTATAGAGAATCTGCTGCATTCCTGCATTTAAAGTGGGAGACCTTTTGCCTTTTATACAGAGATTCTAGTACTGTAGTTTCTCTAGTTAAACACTTTTCAATCTGTCTCACTCTTGTGACTTGAGACAGAAGTTAAATCTTTGGGTAAACATACACAAAATGTGTACAGAGCCCTGCCATTTTTATAATTCCCTCCCAGCTGTTGTCGTTTGTACTTGTAATATTTGAATATCTTCCTGGATGTATCTGCGTAACGATCTGCTACCAGAAACCCTTGTTTTTTGGTTATGCTCTATTGTCCTCTTAATGTTTTCTTCAGAACTTGGCAAAATATTTTCTCAACTTGAAGGAAGCTCAGGTTTTGCTCATTGTGCCATTGCAGAGCACAGTAGGTACGAAGCCGGCAGGCGATTTGCCCTTGTTCTTGGGGCTGGGTGGTGCAGGAGTGCTGCCTCCAGTGGTATGGGCAGGGATTTATTTAGTCAAGCAGTGAGAGTCATTCACAGGGTCTGGGAAGAAGACTGACAGCCCTGGCTCTGCTTGGGCTGAGGTAGTGGGAGGTCATTAGGCCTGGTGGTTAAGGATAGGGCTGAAGTTAATTAAAGCTCCAGTAAGGTTTGGCCCAAACAAGTACATCTGGCAGTGCAGGGGGTGCAGAGTGGCTTGGCTGAATAGAAGTAAAGGGGTAATTTGAAAGCAGTAGCACAGCTGAACTAGCTGAGTGCCTGGGAGCCAAGCATTACATCTGGGGCACAGGGCTGATGAGATGGAGAGAAACTGTGGTCTTACTGAGGACTTGGAAACAGGAAATGTCTGTTACAGCTGACAGACTTGGAGGCAGTGTGGGCAGTGATTGGAGCAGGCAGGCAGGGCAGTTGATGTTTAGCTATTACCACTGAGAGAGGGGTTGTTCAGCTCAGAGGTTAGAGGGAGGATGCTGGCTCGGGATTTATTGGCTGCATATCCTGGTTAAAGTTCATTTCAATAAACCTTAAGGAGCTGCAATCACATTTAGGGGACTTAAAATGAGACACTTTAGTCTTAAAGCCAAAATGGTGATTTTGTTTTCACTGAACTGCAGCAAATATCTTTCATGGTTTTGTGTTATTATTGTATTGCCTTAAAGATGTAAGGCAGAGAGTTTTTCCAGCATTTTTCCACAGTCTTCATACAATTGTTGGAAAACAAGAAGTAGGTGGAGCCCTGTAGGAAAGAGAACACATTTCCAGGGTTTATTTTAGGCAATCTGTGGGAAATGGACAAATTTCTTTTTATGTCCTGTTGCTAATTGAGAGCTTTAAGGTTCCAATTTTTTTTATTAATGGTTGTTTAAAATTAACATGTTCTTTCTTGCATTTGAACCTCAGATAATCTTTTGAATCCTTAAGTTACCCTTATGTAGGGTGAGTCTGGATGTGTAGATTTATTTACCTTCTGTTTGTTAAAACAGACACTGATTTCTGATCTGAAAACCCATTGGTTTGGTAGCTCAATACTATGTTAGAGTTGAAGTAAGCACTAGGATACCATGTAGTGTGTTTAAGCTACTGAAGCACAGGTGCTCAGGCTCTGTTCTTAAGTCTTATTGCACTTATGGGGATACATTACATTTTACAATAAAGCTAATAAGATCATTTAAGTCTAAATGAGCAGGAAAAAATGCCCTTTAGTTTACTATGATACTTCAGTGTCATGATCTTTTTATGTATGATCAAATGACTGATATGGTTGAAGAATATCCTGAAATGTAGAAGAATCAAATAACTACAGATTCAAGTCTGAGAAGAGGAGGGGCCTTTTTACACAAATACCATTGTAGGGATGCAGACTGCCTGTTCATGTTGTGGATGCTGATGATATTCTTGAATTGATTAACTACACGTCACCGTGTGAGTAACAGGGCTGGGACTCTAAAACCTGTGGCTTTCTATTCTTTTTTTTTTAGTCTTCATACTCCTCTGGTTACATGCATTGCTTTGTATGTACTGTAGGCGACATTCCCAGGAATTAAAAAAAAATGAAAATAATGCTGAAGCTAAATGGGATTGATTTTTATTTTGAAGAATGACGCAGAGGCGTGCACTAGGATCGGAAGAACATCTCTGTTTTTCCTGCCACACCCTTACTGGAATGAGAGGAATTTCTGATCCTTATTGCTGGTGTTTCTGTAGATTACAAGAGTACTTAAATTAGATCAAACCGTAAGCATGGTGAAAAACCTGTCTTATGAAATTAGGTGGAAGGTGGTGGCAGCTTGTGATAAGAGGATTGTTCAATAGAGAGACGGAAAACTCACACCCAGGCTTCACAGTAGCTGGATGATTGAAGACTCCCTAACGCAGACAGGAACCTGTCTTGGCTATTTAAAGAACAGGAGACTTCTCCATCCATCATCTTCCATTGTCCTACCAGGTTGCATGACCTGATTTAACTCCTTTAGCAGTCTTTGGCCAAATGTTTTAACCTCTAGCGTTTTCTAAGCTGGCAAAGCTGTTCCTTCAGTATATTGAACCATTAGTAGTTGTATACCAAATACTAATGTATAACATTGAGACATGTTTCACAAAAAATAAAAGGGTTCTCTTGTCCTTTTCCTCATCTACTGTACCTAAGAACGACTGGGCTGGCTCAATACTGGGGTGGTAAACTTCCAAAGAAATTCAGATTGCTGCCATGAATGATGCACTTTACACTCCAGACTTGTCATCATTAATGTCTTGGTATGATGGCGAGGGACATTGTGCTGTATAAGTTAAGATATTGAAGTTACATCCTGACTGCCTGGCCATTAGTGATCCAGTGGCACCTTTTGTGTAAGAGTTTCAACTCAGGTGTTCAGGCTAGATTTCACTCTTGCCTACCTAAAGTTATCCTTTTTTCTCTTTGTTCTTTTTATTCAGTTTGTGTGAAAGCCTAATCATTCACTTCTCCATTCAGTCACTGTGTAGTGTAAATGCTGATACAGTATGTAATGTTTGCCTTGTCACCCAGATTGGCGTTGTACTTCAGTAGTGGATGAAGTGGGTCCCCTCCTATACATAAACCCTTGGGGATGAAAAGAGCTGTATAAAATGCAGTCAATTGTGCTTTTAGAATTGTATTTTCATTGTAATCATGGCAGGATTTTTGTTTAGGAGGGGGTCTGTTATACAAATGGGAAGTGGATGCAGAGTGGAGAATTAATATACATTATCTACAATGTGCATCACATGTTCATGTATTGTGAAGAAGGCTCAATTTCCCTTTGTATATGTATTCTTCTGGCCTCAGAGTGATCCACAGGTAAGTCTGTTGACAACGCAACCTCTTGTTTCCCAAAATAATAGACTAGCAGAGGTATTTTAGCCCCCAGTTGAAACAGTTTCCCCCAATAACAATTTGGAATGCTGTTGTCTGTGTTTAATGGGAGAGAAAAGCCCACAACAGTTCGCTCTGAAACACTCATTGTGCCAGTGTTGAAGGCTGAAGTCTTACCTTGCAGCTGCTCCTCCATCTGTGTCTTTCCTCCAGTAAACAAACTATGGCTTGCTGCTGTCTCCAGCTCTAATAACACTTGAGTTCGTCATACAAGTGTCTTTTGATTACTGGAAACGAAAGAAAACATTGGAGGCCTCCATCGGCCATTGAGTCAGCAGAAAATGTTTTGGAATAGTGGGGGCAGCTTTACAGTGTGAGGGAATTACTAATAAGTATTGTGAATGAGTGCCCTGTTTGGCACAGAGAAAGAAGGAGAAGATGTGAAGCTGATCACTAGCTAAAGCACGCATGACCCAGCTTGAAACACCAACTCTTTGCTACCCACGTCTGGCACAAACCACATACTAGTCAACTATAACAGGAAATCCAGACAAACTTGACATTTTTATTTTTTTATTTAAGATTAAGGGCTTTGTCATTTAGTTCCAGGAATGAGGTTTTTAAAAAAACCTACTGCAAAGTGAAGCTGGCAGGCAGCCATCTTGGTAGTTTCAAGGATTTATTTCCAGTGTTTTGTCATTTTAGTTCCAGAATTTCATTTGTCTGTGTAAATATGTTTTAAGTGGCATCACTACAGATTCAGTATACTTTATATCTATATATATCTATATCTGTGCATCAGTTTTTTCTACATCAAAAGCTTTTAGGTTTTAATACCTGTTTTCTTATGGGAAGCAGACTAAACATCATCGATAATTACTCTCACATGCAGAGAACACGTTCCCCAGTCTTTACAGTGGTGTGTTCTATAAGATTTTTGTTGGTTTAAATTGGATCTTTGGTGGCGCAGCAGTAGTCAGAGCTGCTGCCTCATACCTCTTTGATCCTGGGTTTGATTCTGGACTGAGGTGCCTTCTTCGTGAAATTTGTATTTTCTTCAGGTTTACTGGTTTCCTCCTACCTCCCAATTAACTGTTGGCGTCCCTAAGGTTGTCCCTGCGTGTCTGCATGTGCCCTACAATGGGTGCGCCTCTCCATGGCATAACCCCTTTTTTTGCCCTATCCTTCAGGGGTAGTCTCAACTCTTACCCTGAATAAGCAGCGTTCTGATGGTTGGTGATGGAACTGCTTTATCCTTCACCTTTTAGGCCAATGTAAGTTTGGTTTTGCATAAAAGCCGAATTTTAAATAGCTACTATTCTAAAGAATATTGAGTATGAGATTTAATTATGCATCGCTGATTCTTTTGACAGACACCTCAATTTTTGCGGTTTGTCCTGTGGTTATTCAGCCTTTTCTGTATTTGTATTTGGAAGGTGACTTCTCTTTATTTAATACTACTTTTTAAGGTACATCGTTCACAAGAGTTCAGAAGATCATGGCTTTTATCTTGTCAAAACCAAACCTTGTTCTGAAATGCCTTCTCCTGATAGGTCTGTACTGTACCACGTTAAGTCATGAGTCAAGGTCTGATTTCTTTATTTGTTTTCTTATCTCTATAGGAATCTAAGACTGAACTCCGTCCTCGGCTTTGCAAAATCAAGAAAGGCGTCTCTGGCTATGGCTTCAACCTACACAGCGAGAAATCCAAACCGGGACAGTATATCAGAGCCGTGGATCCAGATTCTCCTGCAGAGAAGTCCGGCCTGTTACCCCAGGACCGGATTGTGGAGGTGGGAAAATTCTCATCCATCTCAACCCAACCCATGTTGGAGCTGGAAGTAAAACAGAACCTTTCTCCCTCCATAGCTTTGTCAGCTTTCTCATTACCACATCACACCATCATGCACTGAGTCATAAATTTGTCATTTATGAGATAGATTCAAAATGTTATGCACACATACTGTATTGCATAAAAGTGTTATACTGTACATATAAATAGCTTTGCAAGATCAGATGTCTTCCTGAAAGGCGCATCTTGCATAGATTAATAGCAGAACGGTAACAATGTCTTAGTTGTGGCACTAGCTATGCAATTGCAGTATAACCGCTTGGAAAGCTTTGCTGCCTTAATGGAAACCTGTGGTGGTTATTATCCCTGTTCTTGCTTATACTGTACTTACTCATGCACTTCCAAACAATGTGTGTGAATAACCCCACACAGTAACGCTATGCTTGAATCCTAAGTTGTTAGAAAAGGGACATACAGTAAGTTCAGCTGTGCTTTCAAAGACGTCCTGCTGTTACCAAGGCAATCACTCCATCCAAGCACAGTGATGTTGTGTGAACCTGATCATAAACAATGCCTTCCTCTGTGTGGAGTGACTACTAAGGTTCTAGGTGTGCTTTGCCCTTATGTACATATTTGCTCTCACAATAGGTTTCTAAAACTGTATGTACCACATTTTGTATAATCTATGAGCATGAGACTGAAATAGATTTTAAGTTTTCTACAGTATATGTCTTGAAGAAAAAGCATTGACTTCTACTTTGTCAAAATGGTATTTTCATATTATTTTGGTGTTCTTTTGCATGGCATTCCTTTAAAATCATCTGCAAAAGCAGGAGGAAAAGATTAGATAAAAAAGGCTGTTGGGCGATCTCACTCCCTCTGATAAAAGTGATTTTGTCTAAATGTTATTGACAGCATAAATGAACATGAATGCATTATCCTGCCTGGAGTGGATCTCTCATTCAAGTTCATTGATATTAAACATCTCTTGGTTTACTGAACAAAAATTGAACAGTTAATAGATGAGGAAAGGAAAAATGTAATTGTTACACTGAGATATCCCTGGATTTACAATATATTTCAACTTGGAATATGATAAATACACATAATAACTATTTTGTAATTTATGATTTTTAAATAGTGTTGATATGCCAGTCAGCCTTTCCAGATTTGTAATTCACTCTTGTTAACTTGTGCATTCTACTTCATAAGTCTTAAGGGTGGATTTGAGGTTATTGGGGAATCTTTCTAATAAGTTAATGCAAATACTATCAGGCACGATGACATAAAAGTGACCTGAAGCTGAGCTAATGCTACTGGCAAAGGGCATCTTCTGATCTATCAAAGGCTTCAGCATTTTACAGGAGTTGCAATGGAGTGCAGGGCAGGGACATATAGAAAAAAACTTAGAAATTTAGAATTAAGCACAAAATGGAGAACTTGGTGAAAGTACTTTAAGTCCCTTTGTTTACCATAATGACTGATGTAATGTGCTGTACAAGCTTATCAGTACAATTTAAGCAGCAGATATTTCACAGCATAAAGTTTCCAAGCTGATCTGCATACAGACGTAACAAGTTCCATTTATCAGCAAAAGTGTCTCAAAGTCGACAGCAATATTTCTTTTGGATTAAAGAGATGTTTTCACAAGCCCGCTTATTTACATAAGCCTCATTTTGAATTGCAGAATATGCCCATACCTGGATATTTCATCTATTTTGTAAAGTGAATTGGTGGTTTAACAAGTTACTGTGTACATTTTACTTTTATTGTGATTTTAAATGTACCCTTCAGTGCTGAAAAATAGCATTGCAGGTTGTCCCCTTTAAGTAGCTGCTGATGTATTTATTATACACACCTGACTTTCAAGAGTCCACATCCTAATTATTCACAATTCTGGGTACACGTATGAATACAAACGTTTAAGGTTAAAGTTTGTTTCCATTACAGCAGCATGGTAAAAAAATGGCTCTAATATGTGAATTTTTGTAACCCTTCAAAAGTTAAACTAGTAGATGAGTTGCTGCTGTATGCCAAAACACTGGCCTGTGTTTTTCTTGTACATTTCTTTAAATAATGCAGACATTTAATTAAATCAAGTTGGCCCTACAGAATTTGTAGACGTTTTACAGTGCTGAATTGTTTATCTGATAAAACTCCTTCGTGGTTAGTC
Source organism: Lepisosteus oculatus (assembly GCF_040954835.1). NCBI lineage: Eukaryota > Metazoa > Chordata > Actinopteri > Semionotiformes > Lepisosteidae > Lepisosteus > Lepisosteus oculatus. Next base: position 34,936,452 of record NC_090704.1, read on the forward strand.
TTTTAAAAAGCTTTTATTTCATTTGGAGACATTTTGTTAGCACGGCAGAAGAAAACAAATCGGAAGAAAAGGCAACCGGAAGAATAGATGTAACAGGACTGGGAGCAGTTAAGAAATGAAAGTGGGTATGAAAGATATTTGACCCATTTTTGTTCACTCACAGGATATATTTCTAAACCACAACTGAAAGATACTAAGTCAGGTGTCTCATAGGAATTTCCAGTCATGTCATAATAACACAAGAAAGGTTTTAAGAAGATGTTTATTCCTTCTTTCTCATTTAGTTGTTAGGGGCTAATTAATCTGAGGAAGTCATTCTTGTTTCCTGGGGAGTGAATCTTTCAATCCACTGTGGAGAATGTGCCTCCTGCTCTGTGATTTAAATTAACTTCTCTGTAGTTTCCCCATGTTTTCTGGTTTGTATTTCAATGTTGATTCTGAAAACATCATTGGGTGCCCTTGAATATGTTGGATGCTTGAATCAGGTGCTCAGTACTTTTCTTTCTTGAAGGTTAAGAAAATTCAGTTTCTTAAGCCTGGAAGAACACAATTTTACTATCCAAATGCGTTGTCAGGTTGCTGACTGATGTGTTTCTTTTTGTTTTGGTATTTTGCAACTGATAGTTATACAGTACATTTTCTTTTTTGTTAACCTTGACCCTTTACAGCACGCAGTGACTTAAGTTTTAAGTTACCTAGGTGACGGACTCAATCATAACTCATTTATAAGACTATAGCTTTTCAGTCTGTCATTCATTTAGTGAGCTTTTTTTCCCCACTGACCTCGTCCTTTTGTGTTCTTTAGTGTTGCAGTGTTTATGCGGAAATGATTTTTTACATTGTCATTTCTGCGTTGTTTAGGAAATGTTCTGCATATTCCTTAAGTTTTTTTTTACAAAATCATACAAGATAACAAAATTAACTGCCAATTCTGGGAAATGCTGAACCTTGGAGTGACCAGGATTAGTTCTTTTTATTCATCTTTATAATGCATGCTTGTTTGTGGGGTTACAAAACCAAAGCTATGTTATAAAATAATTGGTTGGTTTCTAAGAATGATCCCTTAAGAAGAGAACAATGACGTGGCATGCCATTGACCTTAGACCACCTTCATTTCTTTTGGTACAGGTCCAAGACATTTCTTACATTTTAGTAAAATGAGAGCTGCTGTATGAGCAAGTAGCTTCTCTGCATGGCACATCCTGGGTTCCTTTCCTTGTGAGCAGACTGCCCATTTCATTAGCCCTGGAAGGGTCACGGTGGAAATAACTCTGTGTTTTTTAACTTTCCAGATCATCTTGTGTTTGACAAAAAGGCTGGGCTGAGAATGAACAAATACTGATTACTGCAGGTTTTATTGTACAGTAAGTGCATCTACTCCTGAGCTGTTAGCAGTGCAGTGTATTGTGTGGCTCAGAGAGTGGGCATGTGCTTTAGAGCAGTTTCACAGCCTGCTGGCCCAAAGGCTGGTAGCATTAATTTGGCACTTTTATGCACTGCCTCCTTTTCAAGTGGTGAAGCAGTATCCTTCTCAGTAGGCCATGCGTCCACAACAGGCACCAGCTGAGCAATGTGTGTGTTTTTGTGTCATGATTAAAGTGCAGGTGAAAGATTTAATGAGATAACCATTAATTTGTGTTTACCTCATAGTCTACTCCAGTTCTGCTCTCAAGTTTAGGTTTCACTGTAGGGTTTAAGGATTTGCCTGCTTTTTTTTTTGTTTCTTACTTGTTTTGTTTGTTCATTTTCTGATGTCGGCACTTTGTTTGACGATTTTGTTGGCCTTCCAATAGGAATTTGAAAGGACTGATGTTACACGCATCAGAGTTTGGTACTGTGCGTGCTTTGAGGTTACACAACACTGCTGAGAGTGATGAAGGCAATGGTTCATGTACTGTAATTCGCCATGCATTTTGTGCATAAACTCAGAAAGGTTTGATATAAAAAGTAGGCTTATTTACAGTAATTAAGTTAGATTTTCACAAGCCCTCATTTCTCAGTTTGTAATGCAGATGAGAGAATAGCAGGCCCATGTAATCCTGTTTACTGGCATCTACATTACTTGTGTACACTGTACAGTATATCCAGCTGTGATATATTCCTGGAAAACAAACATACTATAAATACAATAAGCAGAACAAACAGGACTCTACCCAGAGATTTCTTTTTTAAACAAACACATGGCATTAGGGGTCAACTGTTTCCTTATGTAGGATTTTTTTTAAAAAAACATGGAATTTCATACACAGAATTTGGCTGACGGACACAAATTTTAGATTGTCACTATATCTCTGTGTGTTTCCTGACACACAGCTGTGAGGTCCTGGCTGAGTGGCTCAGGCTTTGCCTGCAGTTTCAGAAGACAGACAAGGTTACCTTTTTAAATATTGACAGCAAATAGCAGGGCAGTTTGTAGTTTCTGACCATTTCCTTTTTGCCTGGAGCCTACCTATTATTTCTACAAGAATACCCCTTTCTGAGCTGGCATTGCACTTCCACAGGGCTAAACTAAGGTCTGTTTGAGGCCTGCTCCATGAAGGCAGGGATATGTGTTGGAACACATCTATAAGACCAGCAGTGTAGGCGTGGGGTGTGGTGGTAGGTTTGACAGTATTGGGCGATCCCGCCTTGTGCCCACTGCTTGTTGGAATAGGCTCTGGCTCCCCTGCAGCTCTGTGTTGGATGAAGCTGTTAGAAAATGGATGGATGGCATTACTGATTATAGTGTCACATGCAATTCACTTTAAATACTACGGGAAAAGAAAAACAGTACTTTATATGCAGTCCTGCCAGTCATGTATTTTATAGACATTTGGTTTTGGTTGTCTTCACCGCTAGAAACATGGATGAGTGGAAGTACTAATGCATTTATATGTCTGGAAAGATGACGTCACTGTGGAATTACAGATTATATAGAGGTCATGGGGTGGCAGCATGGTGGTGTACTGGTTAGCATGCCGCCACATGGGAGTTTATATGTTATCGTCGTGTTCACTTCTGGGAAAATTGGTGCTGATGAGAGCATGTGTGTTTGCTTCTGTTTGCCCCGTGATGGACTGTTGCTTCAATCACATATTCAATGCTAAGCCCTTTTAATGTATTTGTTGTGCTGGTTCAATATACTACATAGCAGTCCTCATGTAATATTGTTTCGAAGACCACATTCTCTCACTTCAAAGCCTTAATGTTTCAAAGACTGAAAGATTGTGGACAGCATGGTGAAGGGAGTATTTTTTACTCTTATCAGCTCATGTTCCTTGCCAATGGCCGGCTTTTATTTGCTCAGGCTGACTTCTTGTTTGCCTGAGTTTGCTCTCTGTTCAGGCATTGCTTCTCCCGCTCAGAGCAGATCCTTTGTAGCTCCTGAGTGAGCCAATATTTGATTCCTATCTGGATAAGAGAGACACAGATGGCTGAGAAGCAAGAAGTCAAAGAGTGTGTACAGCTGCCTTTGTAATGTTGTTCTGAGAATGTTATTCCCTGATAGGAGTTCTAAAGCCCTCACAGCTTCTTCCTCCTGCAGGAACTCCACTATCGGAGAATGGGAACAGAATTCTTCGGCTCCCGGGAGGTTTTGCTGACCTGTGAAACCACGTACACTTTAGCTCTGTGTAGGGGTTTGAGTCTCTGGCTTAGAGTGTTGGCCTTCTGTGGAAATCATTCATCCAGTCATGGGTGAAAGTGAAATTCCAAACTGCACGCCTGATCATTTTTCACATTCGACTCCATGTCTATGGCAATTTACCCAAGACTCCACAGCAAATGTAAAGCTTAAGCACTTATTGCTGACTTAATATAAATACAGTTAGATGGTTGTTTCCATTCCTTACATGGGGAGCATTGTGTCAGATTTGAATAATTAATAATAATGAGCTTTCTGTGTATTTAGGAGCTCATATAATGGAGAAAGTAGTTTATTTTTATACATCTTAATTTCATCAGCATTGAGAGAATGTGTTCCCAGGTTTCCTATGTTGAAGCTCAGGAAAAGGGACCGATTTAATGTGGGAAGCTTTCAGAAATTCCACTCATGAACATTGCAAACAACACTTCCCTTCACTGTGATTTTAAAACCTGCTGAGTTTGTTGTGATCTCCTACAGTAGAAACCTGCAGATTTCAGATTTTGTGTTCTGAGTCTTCAAGAATATACTGATCCTTTTGCTGTAATAAGACTTAATGAGGCTATTCTAAAACATCTGGGGTGGTGTACCACTCAATCAGTATTTCCTTGGAAGTGTTTCCTCTACTCCTGTCAATATGCTTGATTTGTTTTCAGTTTTAATTGTTCTCACAGCTTGACCATCATATCCTCCAGACCTTAACCCTAGTGACTTGTTTTCTAAGTATATCTCAAAATACACTGGAATAACCCCCAGATATCTGGGAGAGGCAGTATAAAAATGAACAGAAATAGATATGCACCACTGTATTGGTGAATCCAGATTGGATTGCTTCTCATTCTCTCTGTCACAAAAGCACTCAAGGTGTATAGTACCTGCTACCTGCTTGCACAGTTCTGTCAGTGTCCTGTGATAGGCCGTATTTGGGTGCCCCTAATGTGCTTTCAGTTGTGACTGTGACCGTACCAGTGAGACCTTGACTGCTCCTGGCCAGTGAAGATGCGAAGATTCTTACTTCCTAACGCATCAAACAAATCTGTTGCATGAGGTGAGGCATAGACTGGGTTTCCCTCAAATCACATGTGATTGAATTCATTTGGGGAAAATGTTCTTCCTCCCAAGAAATAGGGATCATGTGTTCCAGTGCTAAAACTGAAAAAGCAAGGTCTCGTGTTTTCCGTCATCTTAAAAAAAAAAAACTAATCATATTTGCTTAGGTTCCTGTTCTTGTGAAGGTGAATGATTTTAGGTTTTATAGATCTAAAAAATATAAAAAAATAACTCCCTTTCCTGTACATTTTAAATGTTCATGAAAAATGTTCTTGCAAATAAGACCCTATCCTCTCATAAAATCTTGCTTCATCCGTAGTTTTTGAGCTGCAAACAATTCAGACAATCAAAGAAATTGTGCTAACTTAAGGGTTCCATGTAGTCGCCTGGTCTTGCTGGAGTGAAAACTAGGGATCAGGAGGAACAGGGCAGGAAAGCGCTGCTCTGTCCGATTCCTCCGGACCTGTGTTGAGTGGCTGGACCCGAGCGACAGGCCTTGAGACCTCTCTTTGTGCGTATGTGTGCAGGTGAATGGATTGTCCATGGAGGGGAAGCAGCATGCAGAGGTGGTAGCGGCCATCAAAGCTGGCGGCGAAGAGACGACTCTCCTGGTGGTCGACCCCGACACGGACACGTTCTTCAAGAAGTGCAAGACCATCCCCGCAGAGGCCCACCTTACAGGTAGAACAATGGACTCGTTTGCAGCAAACACTGCATCTAACCTCGCATCCAGCTTTACCACAGTGTAGAAACGACATAGGCTGGTCTTCTGTGTGAACGTCTGTGTCAGACCCGGCACCCGCAAATAGCTAAGCGTACTGTACTAAGTCGTCTACTCATATTTGAGCCTGAAGCTATATCATATCAAGGTATAACTTTAGTATGTAATTTTAACAGCACTGGTGTTTCATCCTGGTAGTAAACCATTGCTCAAATTAATAGAACCGGGAGGAGGGTTTGTCTCGCTGGAGATTGATAGAAACAGAGGAGCACCTTCCTGGAGTGCAGTTGTCTACGTGTTCATTTTTCAAGTCTTTAAGTAGCAAATAAAGCACACAAATATTTGAATAAAATATGTAAATCCTTAGTGAATTGCCCATTTGCAAGACGTAAGAAAAAAATAATTCACTAGAAGCCCTGTGACATGCGTGATGGTACTGTAGAAGCATGTGCAGTATTTTAAAAGAATGGACCAGAGTATTCTGCTGTAAGTTATAGACGATACTGTATATCGGTGTCAAATCCTATTTGCAGTTCACAGTAACCCGGATCTTCTCACAGGCGAGGCTGTTCTCTGGAATCTGCGGTTGGTTTCTCTCTCGGAAGGGTCAAGACATTCTAACACGGGCACCATTCTTTTGGCTGTTGCCTCTCACACCCCCACATAATGCCACCTCTGCCGCAGCTACTGGTCTGGGTGTATTCTCAGCAGGCGGCTCTGTACACAGGGAGCCTGTCTCGGCTTGGGACAGAGTAAGTTAAAAATTAAACGTCTGCAGGTAGCTGGCTCCGGACTTGGGTTCAAAGTCGGTAATCTTAGCTTAAAGGGATTTGCAAGGCCTGTGCCCATAGAAACGCAGGGGTGTGGAATCTCTACTGCTCAAGGTTCTGAACAGTGACATATTTCGAAAGGGAAAACAAGTTTTGCTGTTAAGTGTGCCTTATTCGTTTCTCATTCTTGCAATTGATGATTGAAAAATAATCATGCTTTGTGTCTCTTACGCTTCTCGGAGGTATGCAGATAAAATGGTAAATTCAGAAGGAAGAAAATACACTGATGGGTATCTCATTTGAGTTCTTACTCAATCACAAACATTAACAACACTTGCCTAAATAAAATATTGGAACAAGTAATAGGTTAATTCCATGCTGAAAAAAAGAAGAAAGAGAACACAACGTTTCGGCCGTGGAGCCTTCTTCAGGTGTGCCTTCATGAGCCTTCTTCATGTTGCACACCTGAAGAAGGCTCCACGGCCGAAACGTTGTGTTCTCTTTCTTCTTTTTTTCAGCATGGAATAAACCTATTACTTGTTCCTTTGCAGCCTACGCATGCTGACGCAGCTACCCACCTAAATAAAATATTGTTCTTTTTTATATACATCTATATACTATATGTGAATATCTTTAATATATGTTTGCATACTGCACTCCACTTAATTTTTAAAGGCTAAATGTTAAGCAGCTGTTTATTTAGTTGGCATTGGGGAAAAACAAAAGTCATAGAGAGATGACAAAAGAGAATTCAGATCGGCGTTTTCCATCTTATGAATCACGCAGTTGTTTAAAGCAAACTTGTGTGTTTTTGGTTTTTCTAACTTTGAGATATAAAAAGGGTTTGTGTGCTGTGTTTGAGCCAGATATTAATAACTGCACATTTAAAGTGTACACATTGAGTATGGGTAAATGGACCTTTCTAGCTGATATTACAGTAATGGTACTGGCAGGTTTGCTCATGTACTTAAAGTTTCGATTGTAAATGTAAATAAATTGACTGAAGGTTTAACCTGTTGTAGAAAAGGTGAAAGCATTTGTTAGTGTATATATATATTTAATGTTTATGTAAAGACAATACTCTTATTTAAGGCTGCTAAAGTAAACATTTTCAGTGCCATCAGTCTTGGCTATCTGCTAATATTGTGCAACAGGAAATACTTTTTTTTTTCACTTTAATAGCTATGGAGATCAGCTCTCCTGGACAGTAACAGTTTTCGACACACGCACCACTTTCTCAAGGCTCCCTAAGGTACCTCAACAATGAAAACATTCAGTGCGTAACGTGACACCACAAAGGTTTCTTGAAATCCAGCAGGGTACCAGTTGACTGGATTACCATATAAATCTTCACCTCAAAGGACCTTGGGGTAGTCAATTTCATAAGTTCAGCTAAACCTGTATGCAGTTTTTGCATGCAACGTCTGTAGGAAAGACCTTGCTTTACAATTAGCAAATGCGGAGAGTTGGTGTGTTCAGGGATTGTTTCATACAGCATGTGTGCTCAGCAGCACACAAGCTGATTGTGGAAATAAAAGGGCTCTTTCATAAATTAAATGTTTTTCAATGTGGCATTGCCAAAGGGTATTTAAAATGAATCATTTCATAGTTGCTGTTACGAAAGGAAAACAGGTGATTTTAGTTGTAGGGGTTTTGCTTTTTTGTTCCATCACACAATGATACACATGAAAAACAATTAAATAAGATTTGTGCTGTAGTGGAGAGGTATCTCATATGACCTGCATACTTAAGGATGAGGATAGCACTGTAAAGACAAATTGATAAAAGACAAGTTTTTCGTTGCTCAGCTAACAGGATTCTATCTAGAATACTGCACTGTGCATTTGGAGTCTGTTAGTGAAGTTCTACTGGGCATGAAAGTGATAGAAATGTCCATTCCACTTAATTATCCTCTCCCAGGGGGATTTATGGCTACGATGCTTGGTTAAGTAAACATGCTGTCTAATCCAGATTAGACACCTCTACCCCAGAAAATTTAAAGAAGGTAGTGAGGAGAGAGTCATTTAATTTAACCCTTTAATAGCATAGGGGTTAGCATTGCTGCCTTGCAGTGTTGGGACCCTGGGTTCAATTCTGGACCTGGGGTGCTATCTGTAGAGAAAGGAACAATTTAGAATAGTTAGTCAAACTTAGCCTGCATGTCTTGCAAAAACTTGGGAAGAAAAAATGACATCCACACAGACAAGAGTCCCAGGTCTTGGATTGAACCCAGACCTGGAGTGCAGAGTGTGGCCATGGTGCCACTCAGTTGATGTCAAAAGTAAAAAAAAATATATATATTTAAGCAATGTTTTAGAGCTTCAGTCAGTTTCTGCCGAGGTTCATAATTTGTGAGACCAAGTTTAATGCTGCTTTATGAATGTACATATGAAAAGAGCAAATTAATTCTACCGCTCTTTGCAACATGCATGGCTGTGCAGCCTTAATGGAAGTTAAAATTGGTGGTTGTGGTTTGGCAAAACAGCACAAGCAGAAAAATGTGTACATATCCAGATTTTTAACCGTATTTTTTCTGATTATTCAGAAAACCAAAATATTGAGAAAAACAACTTCTGCGTAACTCATTTATGCCAACTAAAACTGGTTCAAAACAAAAGATATGTTAGAAATTACATTTTAGTGTCTGGGACGACATTGTCATCATTTATTTTCTTAAATGCTCAATAAATTCAATTATATAATGCAATCATGAGTACTTATTTGTACAAATTGTGCTCCAAAAATATCACTATGTATTTACAATATGTGAAATTAAATCATCTGCAGATTCATTCAACTAATCAGTGTTATCCAAGTCCCATTAAATTATTTACAGTGATTATGCTATTTTAAAGTGAAATGTAATGTATCAAAATATTTAGCCATTGTGGAACACTGTCTCTAGCTTTCCAGTTTAATAAAACTGTTTTCTTTGCGATAGTTAAGGCTGTGAGATTTTTTTTTGAATGGGAAAGTCAAGCAAACAAAAAGAGGGAGAGAATGGAATGTTGCAGTCTTTAAAGAAGGATTGTCTATTAATTACTTCCTTCCAGAATGTAAGCACATATTAGTACCATAAGATGCACAAGACGGGGTTTATAGACTTGTATACAGGCACACATCGTACTCTTAACACCCTGGAGTATTATCACCCTGGAGTATTACACACACTATTTCTATGTGGTTCTGTCCATTGGTTTCACATCATTATCTTTAAGGAGTATCAATTTTAGCCTTCTCCAAATTGACATTGGGTGATTAACTTCACAATATTGGCCCCTATATTTCACTGTGATTGACACCAGACTTCCATAAGATCCATTTTGGTTGTGGCCTTACTATTTTAAATTGCTTGCATGTGATAATGTGAAAGTAATCCTTTAAAAGAGAAAATCTTTTTTTCCAGACCTTTTTGGTTAATAATGATTTGATTTCACTGGTCAGCAAGTCCAAACTTTTAGATTTGAGGAAAAAAAGAGACAAAACTAGAAAGAAAGAAAGCCTACAGGTAAATGGATGCAAGCTCTTGAATTGTGTTTGAGTGTTAAGTCACAATCACATGAGCTGTCTTTCTGTTTTCTATTACCACTCTCAGGTTACATTTTTCTTTCAAATGTCCATGCTAAATCTTAAGATTGTGGAAGGTTTTGGCTGAATATCAAAGACTTAATATGAGAGGAATTCCTTTCGCCTTGTCTCCAGGTAACTGTTTTTAAAGTGCCTTGGCTTTATATTCAGTCCCTCGCACACAACATGAGAGCAGCACTTGTATTTGGTTACCAAGACACTTTGCAATAAGGACCCCGTGCTTCCAGCTGTGCTTTAACTTAAAGAGCCCCTTTTCTCCATTGACGAAGCTAATAAGAGTCGGCACTGGAGACTGAGATTGGGAGATACTGATCTTACTGAAGAATTCAAGGTTTACTCCGGAACAGATTGGGAAGATTGGGGAGGCTGGGGTAAAAAAGCATGGAAGGTAGGACTAAGTGCTTCAGCCCTGTGATCCTATTTTGCTTTCCATATTTCCAAGTCTGGCTGTTAAGGTCCTGCAGGTTGGGTATCTAAAATACAGCAGCCCTTTCAAGGAACTTTCATTCCCAGTCATAGACACTTCGCTTACCTATTATTGATCCTACAGATCGGAATAGGATTTGTAGACGAATGTCAGTGGTTTTACGAGCTCAAAGCCCTCCTTTCTTCTGAGTTTACTTAATCCTATATTAAGAGGTAAATCTATCAGCATACAATCCATGTATGGAAAGAGGCTTTTTTCCCCGTACTGTATATAGTTTTGGAGGTTTCCAGATTTCTGTCTGAAGTTTTAGCAACAGATACGAGTCTAGTAGGTTGACTGAAGCATTTAAATGCCGCTAGTTTCATTTGTGAGGATCCTGTAAAGTGCAGAGAGTAAGCAGCATATTAGAAATTGAAACATGTTTTGCAAAGCACAATGAAACAAATGTATTTAAAGGTGTCTTGACAGTTTTAAAAACAAATGCTGAAATCTAAGGATACATTATCTTCTAATGGCCTGTGAACTATAGCTAAAACTATGAAATATAGCTAAAAGTTGAATATGTAAACACCAGTTACCAGCTGATTTGTAACAAATCTTGAACTTCATGACAGGATGAACCAGTTTTATGGTTCATTAAAAAAAAATCAATTTGTATTTGTTCCAGACACTTGGTACCATTTGACTTTAGGAGCAATTCGGTAGCAAATTCATCTCTTTTTGTTTTACGCTGTCATGGAGCTCTGCCTCCATGAGAGTCTTAATGAGGTCAACCTCGAATGGCAGTATTCCCAGTTGTTGCCAGTATTCCCAGTGTGAACTAGCCTCCCAAACCGAAGCCATGACCTACCTCACATTTGGTTAAAGTGTTGTCCTCTTCCTGGTGGAACAGCAGTGTTCCCATTTGTCTTGAAGTTCTTGATGATGGATGCTGAAATCCAAATGGGAAGTTATGATGATCTCTTTAAAACTGTCACTGGAGTTGTTAAGGCCAATAATCTTTTAGCTCAGATCTTTGGGCAATTCTTTACCGTTTTCTAGGATGATGCGGTCCTGTGTGTTTTGCGTCTGTACTCCTTTAGTGCCCAGTGGCAAAAAAGTTGACTTTCAGACTCGTGAGGTTTTTGCCCATAAAACTCCCTCTCCTTTGATTTACCTTCGCATGTCATTCAACCACACTTTAGTTCATGCAAGATATTTGTTTTTCTGTGTCTGCCATTAACGAATAGGACTATGGAAGACTGCTTGCCTTCAGACCTGTGTATGTGACTTTTTTTTCTTCCATAACACATGTGGCCTAATAATAAATCATATTTATATTTGTTTTTATAAAAAACAGTTACAAAATAGTGGGATCTGGAAATACCTCAGGGATTAGGTAAAATGTGAGACACCTGAGAAATGGCACATAAGTTCTTTATATTCTCCAGCACAGCTCTTGTGATAAAGTAATAAATCGGAGTCAAGTCACTCTTTAAGAGACTGATTTTAACCTTTACTCACAGAGCACAAGAATGTGCTACTTACACTGTCTTTTTCCTTAACACAAAGGGATTCTTAGGGAAGGCACTAACCTTTTCTAAAAATATTCCCAAGTATTTCTGTGTTAAGAGTTTAGAATCGATTGTTGATATGGAGCCATGAACTTTAAAGTACTTAATTGCTTTAGAATGGTAACTGTTTCAAATAATTCAAGACTTCCTGTAAGAAAATCTTCCCATGCTACATAAAAAACAAAACATAGCTGATTTTTCACATTAGTGCTTATGGATGTAAAGTGGATTGTACTGAATCTGATGTGAAGTACTATTAAGTGTCTGTTTTTCTGTCATGTGTCTGTACAGACTCCTGTATTAAATAAATTGAGCAAAACTGAGCTGTTGAAAGGGAGTCTGCATTTAACAACCTCCAGTCTTCTAGTCTAGCTAATCTATATACCCCATGTTTTTCTCACCAGAATAGCTGTTCAGTTATTCTAGTTTAGTGTACTTTAAACCACTGCCATCTTTTGTCATCTGTGCTGTGTCTCTTCAGTAGTGTCTGTGATATGTTGTGTTAACTTCCAAATTCTGTCTGCTTTCAGGAGCTTTGCCAGAGCCTGTTGTCAATGGAGATGTTGAAGATAAGGTAAGAGCTTGTTTGATTTTTCACATTGAATTTATGAAACAATCCTACAAACTGTGGGACAGTCCTGGTGGAAATATCATACAGTACATAATGAACAAGGCCTATTACCTGCCTACAGCACTTCAAATTCGCATGACTGTACTGTGGTTTATTTCCCGGTAAATTTAACGAGCTGGGGTTTCAAGTAAGTTGCAAAATTACCATCGATCCTTTCACATGACAATTTAATAAAACACTTTGCAGAATAAAATATTTTTTGTTTTCCTTTTACAAATATTTAGTTGCTTTGCTTTATTAGAGAAAAACAATATTCTTATAACCTTACGAGTCTATGTACAGTAGCATAGTTTGTATTCATGCTAGGCATAGTATTTCAGTAATATGAAGGAAGAAGCAATGTGCACAATGATGTTCTAGGAGTTGAGATTCAACCGTTTACCGGGTGTCTTCTCAAATGTAGTGTCACAGCAAATAAGTGAACTAGGCAAGAAGTATTGCGCTGTGTATATGTCAGGCACAGTCCCCAGGAGGGTAACCATATTGCTGGACATTTTGAACAAAGCTTCTGTTCAAAATGTTTAATCCACAGAATAAATAGGCCGAGTGATTCTTTTTCTGTCCGTTAATTATCATTAATCTATAAAGAGATGTCCTATTGTTAGTGCTGTGTGAAGGTTCCAGTTGAGGCTGAATCTTTGTTCTGTTGAGGAACAAAGACAGGGATGGCATCCTGTGAAAGAGGACATTACACAAGCTGCTGAGGTCCCAGAGGGCAACAGCACTGTTCAAAACAGGGGTGGGGTTCCACAAACAACAGACTTTTTTTCCTTATATGCCAGAGTTCGTGACCAGTTCATCATGGCTGACACTCCAAGTTTCCTGATAACCACTTCTCCCCTGAAATTCCATACTGGCTTCGAAAGGTATCTTCTGTTGTCACATGGTGGACAGGGTGGCATTCTCTGTAAGATTTTATTTTACTTAGTGTGGATCTGAGACTGCTAGCTAGAATACGAGTGGTACTAGCATCACATTTATTGTAATAGACTAATTCTATGCTGAAAAGTAAAAACAAATGGCAAAAAACAGTGTGCAGTATCTGCAGTATAATACGTATACTTGTCCTTTTGTGGCCTCACATCAGAGCTGAAAGGAGGAGGAATTTACTACCGTATCTAGAATGATTAAAAACACAAAAAGCCCAAAAGAATGTACAGTGATGTGTATAAGTCTTCATGCCTATTTGCCATTTGCCATGACTGAGAAACATGCACAGTAAATGTGGGGGGTAGGAAGAAGACCAAGTCTCTGTGTTTCTTTTGCACTCTATCAGCAGATTAGAAATTCCATTGCAGTGCAACAGGCCTTGAGTTCCACTACATCAGCTCTTAAGCCATTGGGGAGTTCTTGTGCCCGCATTCCGAGATATGCAGTCCATTTGCACTGCCTTGAAGCTTCCACAGATGAAAGCTGTTGGATGCTCTCATGTTGTTAGTCTGAACAGATAACGCAATACTACTATAAACTGTATTTAAGGATTCTGTTACGGTTATTTTATCCACATTGGAGACCCATTCTTGATCGAAACATACAGTAATTGTGCATGTGAGAAAATAAATGGAAGATGATTTACCCCGACTGAACCCAGTCCATCGCAGGGCACACACGGATACAGTACAAACACACCAGGGCAAGTTTGGGAACAAACTGGAACACCCTGAGGAAACTCACACGAACACAGCAGAAATTGAGCCTAGGGCCCCAGTGCTATGAGGCAGCAATGCTAATCACGGAGCTATAAGAGGGTTAAATCAAATAACTCGCACTTCCATACCTTCTTAATCTTTTCTGGGGTGTGTCTTATCTGGATTAGACAGTGTTTACTCAACCAGGCAGCACTTTGCATACTGGAGGAGACCCACTTCATGTACCGCTGAAGTTCACTGGGTGGTGCATGGCAACCATTCTGCAGCAGTTTCCTCACTAGTATAGACTGTAGCATATTTGCTGCTTTCAGTGCTGTATTGTTTTATATTCTTCTTTGGACCAGAAAACCCCAAACTAATGTGACCATTTTTAATGGCTAACCTAGGTCCAGTGGAAGTTATTGGAATTTAAAGCCTGAATATTTTTTCTGAATTTCATACGCTAACTACATAAGAAGATTTTCAAATAAGAGGATGCTGTTAGGTCTAGCCCACGTCTTGAAAGAAATGACTTTAACAACACGGCTGGTTTGCTTGTTCCATGATCCCACAACCTTTCTGGGTAAAGAAGTCCCTCCTATATTTGGTTTTAAATACATTTCCACGTACAGTAGTTTCCACTTGTGCCCTCTGGTTTGTGTTTCGCTCCTCATTCTGGAGAAATGCACTCTACTGACTTTGTCAGTGTTTTTGAGGATACTTTTTGAATCCTATTTTGGATACTTGTATCGGGATACTTGTAGTCTTCTTTGTTAAAGACTAAAATGGTTTGGTTCTTTCAGCCTGTCAGTGTAGGACATTCCTTAAAGACCTGGGAGTCATCTGGTTGCTCTTCTCTAGACCAATTCCTGAGCACCAGTACCTCTTCTATCATGAAGTTCAAAATTTTACCCAGATTTTTGTTTGCCTTGGTAACTGTTACCCCAACCCCTAGCCAATCAGTGCTTCAACTTTGAAATACTGGATTAATGGGTTTAAAATGACACCTCATTGTGGAGTCTCATTATGTAAATTTCATTGTAATTTATCTTTAACACAAGGAAGCCTAGCTATATTCCTTTTTCACACTAAGTTAGCAGAACAGTTATGCTCTTTGGTTCCCCAACTGAAATTCCTATCTGTCTTGGTGACTTGAATTATGGTTTTGCATAAACGTAGGAGTTAGTGTCCTGTAAAACTTACGTGACTACTTAGTTACAAACATACTCTTATATGATTACATTGCAATTACCCAACTATACAGTACATGTTGTACAAATGATAAATAAGAGGTTAGATACAACATCTGTTTCATAAGACTGACTAATATTATATAAATTCCAGTGCACATCTGAGTGTGTTTCTGTTGTGCTCCCACCTACCATACTTGCTAGTAACTGAAGCAAGAGGCTTGCAGTTCCCAGTTTGTGGAGCAGTAAAGCCTGGATGATCCCTAGGAATTAACAGCAGGTAACCCAGGGTGAATGTGGGGCTGGCACCTGTCAAAAGGAATCCTGCCAGTTGCCAACAGTGGGGAAGTGGGAGTCTGTGAGTGAATTTTCTCTAGATAAGATTAGATACAGAAACATTTGTCTGAATGATGAACAAGCACATACCAGAGTCAGGATAGATTTGGCCCTTACGATTTTATTCTGTTTTGTGTACCTCTACACTACTGAAAGGCACTGTTTGTATACTGTGGTACCAGGTGAACAGTGGTACTTTCCCAGTCTCAGATACGGCAACTGAAATGCAAATAACATGACAGCCATCACCATTCAAAATATACAGCAGTGGCTGAAGCCGGGGTTTATCATTGTCTATTTTAGACCACTCTGGAGAGCAGTTCTTCCTAACAGATCTTCCAGTAACCAAGAAAGTTATTCGTGTGTCATAGTAGTTAAAAATTCACCTTTCTACTTGTCTGCAGAGAAACTTTGTGCTTTATTTTCAGGTCTGTTGGTCTATGCAGGTTTGAAGTTAATGTTCAGGTTTGAATTAAGTTGGTAAACAATCTTCAAGTAATGTTAAACAATTGTGCAATACCAGTAACCTTAAGTATTTTTGAAGTATAGCAGTATCATGGTTTAATGAAGTAGCAAAATGCATTTTTACATACTGCAGTGAAGACAAATTGATTTGCAGCAGTTTTAAGATGTTTTGATATTGATTTGCAAGAACCTGTACATATCAAATCCAACAAAAGACCTGTCTTTAAAGATTTTCATTTTCCCACAAAAATGTAGAGCAAATAATTGCACTAAGAGATGAAAATCAAAGAAATTTAAAAAATAAAATTGACCTTCTGCCTGTAAGTAATGAAAGTGTTAATGATACTGAGGCTGCATTGCTCAAATCCTTATTTCCCTAATCCCTAAATGGTATTTCAATATATAATCCCCTTAGAATTGCGACATACAGAATACTGGAAAGCAGTGTGCCACAATATTATCGCTCAAACACCAGCCAAATGGCAACGCAGTTAGCATTGAGGTCTTGGGGTTCAGACAGCTCAGGCCTCAGCTTTTGTTTAGTTCTTGCCAAGAACAGACTGCCTTATTTATACACACAGTCTGCTGGACATCATGAACATTGCGTATTCGCACTCCTTAATGTGCTTGTTGCTAGTTTTGAGATGGCCACAAGTAAAGAAGGGGAGGTCAGCGACATAGTCTTCTGAAATATTTTCATACACAAAACAAGATGGTCTCATAATCAGTTGTTTCAGTGAGGTAGTTGTGTCCAATGCGTAGGAACATTTGGCCTATACTAGATTACATTTTCATTTCTACTAGGCTCAGTCGCCTAAACAAAGCTCTTTTCTTAAGAGTGCTTAGTGGTGAAAGATTAAAAGTCCCTTTAAATTCATTAGGAAAGGATTAGTTATGAAACAGGCCCAGGGGCATTGTGAGGAAACGTTGTTTTTCTCTTTAACGGGCCTGTTGTGCTCAGCTGCACTACTGCAACCTTGAGAAATACTTTATTCTTGTAGACATCTTCAACAGTCAAATTTCTTTACCAAAAACATGATGTCAATGGAAAAATAAGTAGAATAGAACTGGAATTTCTTTTCAGAACATTGAAAAAAGATTTAACTAACTTTAATGACTCTGCAAATTTCAACCCAGCCACCCCCACCACCTTCAAAGAGTAAGCAGCAGTTTTCTTCCTGTTCCCCATGCAGAAACCGCTCACCTTACTTTGTTCATCTTTTAATTGCAAAGGTGCTCAACAATACCCATTCAAAAAGCAGAACTAAGTTGCTTCTTATCTGAGAAATAAAGTGCAGAAAAAAGGCCTTTATTGTTTTCACTTTACTGTATGGATATGATATATACCGTATATACAGGAAATGAGGAAATGCTCAATATAATGAACTAAAAGGGAAAGGATGTCCAATAAATGCACAAGTCTGCAGTGTCCAAGAGATGTCTAGCCTATGACTGTTAATGTCAAATGCAGCACATCCAATAATTTAAAGGCAACTGAGCGGTTGTTCAGTGTATCTCGCACTATGCTTACACTGCACATTACATGCGCAAAAACCTGTGTTTTCTCTTGTACCTTATTGTTCACTTCAGTACTATATAAAGTAATTAGACTTTGTCATGTGAAAACCACTAAGATTTTCAGATGGCATTTTTATTCACTTTTGTAACTTGTATGGTAAGACCATTTTTATTCACTTTTGTAACAGATTGTATGCTAAGGCCTTGCATTTCATTATGTAATACTGTACTGTAATAATGTGAAAATGTCCAGCTGACAATCAACTTGTAAAGATAGCGGATTGTGTGATGTCGTATTGTATGCATGTACAGTACAATTCAGGTTAAGGCAAATTCATTTTGTGTTTAGGACAAAGAATTTTACAGTACTATTTGTAAATCTTATATATTTTAATATTTATATAGTCCCCATATACAGTACAATATAGAATTTAAAAGGAGAAAACTGTTCCATACTGAGTGGATGTGGTAAATACTGTAGTCATAGACAAATATTTCCAAAAAACAATCCAGATAGATTTTTTTCTGTACAAATTTAACTTTGACCAAACTTTGGTTTGTCTTGATTCTATGATATCAGAGTCTGTTATAAGGAAGACTAACTAGTATGTGCTTAGAAGACCCAGAAGAACATTTTGTAGCAGAGGTTAACCAGTAGTTGCAGTTGACAGTCTGCTAGTCCTTAATGTAAGGTCTTACAAATGGCTCTGTAGTCCAAGCAGCAGGAGAGCAGAAGATGAGTGCTGTTTTGTCATAGAGGGATTGGAGACCCTTTAATTCCAGATTTTGTATGGGATTAAAACCATTAAGCCTCACCACTCTCAGAACTGTGGGACTGCAAAGCTGTTTTTGCAGGCTTGTGAAATGTAAGGTCACTGTTTGCGCCGTAGTGCACAGCTGAGTGTTGGTGCTCAAGTGAGAGAGCTGTTGTAATGTGCTGAATTGCCTGGCAGCAGTTTTTGACGGCACTCTTCCCCCTTGTGGAGTAATGCTGTCAGAACAGCTTCCAGAAGGTTCAGCGCATTAGTGTTTCATCTGTCATTTGCTAAACCAGACTTGAATGTTCTGTTTTCTTGATCATTCACAAGCTAGGCTTTTATTTTTTTGATAATACTTTTTACTCTTCCCCTTTTTGAAAGAAAAATTGTAACAAAACTAGCAGCAATAACCTGTTAAATTCCTCTATGAGGTTATTAACATTAGAAAAATCACAACAACTATATATACAGTACATGATGTTCCATTTCAAAATTAACCCAATCTTGCAGTTATGTGTGAAATTATAGTGTGAAAGGGTAAGTATAACTTTAAGAACCAGGTTCAGATGTAGCTAAAACTAAGCTCCTATGTTGTATAACAGTGCATTAGCCTATAAAGAAGAGTGGTACAATAGATGTGATTTAGTGCTTTACAAAATACCTGGTCTTTTGAAAAAGAAAACTTTTGGTCTTTTTGTTGGGGTACATATATCAAGTACATTTTTTATTAATCTGTTTTAAATTTTAGCTCTGCCATTCTGGTATTACTTCTTCATTTGATTATAACTTTTTCTCTTTGTTGTCTGTTGGGGTTTGTTCAAGCTGGTCCATCAGAATAACTTTTTCTGATTTCAAAACAGTCTTTGTACCCATCTCACATGTCTCCACATGGAAGTCTGTTTTCGATTCAGCATTGGAAAGAGAAGTCTTCTTTATCAGTTTTACAATGGCCATAAACTCAGCTTCAGCTCAACTTTGCATCTCCATTATCTTCTGGCAGGTTGCGAGACAAAGAGACCCTTACATTTGTATTTTAGTTATTTAAAGCTCAATGGTTAGCATTGCTACCTTGCAGTGCTGGGGCCTAAGTTTCATTTCTGTACCAAGGTTGCTATCTGTGTGGATTTTGTATGGTGTGATATTTCATATGAGGGGCATGTTCAGTGTGGAGGCGGAGCCCTGGAGCAGGGGCGATGCCTTGCCTTTGGAATCACAGCTGCACCCACTAATCAAAGATGAGCTGCAGCCGTTTAAAGGCACATTGAGCACCCCCCCCCTCCCCCCGTCGAAGAGGACCAGCAGGGCTACCCCCGGAAGGGCAGGATCAGTACACCAGCAGTCCTGGAGGGGATTGTACCCAAGCATGAGGCCATTTTTCCCATCCTGTGTCTATATCAGGGCAGAGTTACCTTTTTTCCATGTTTACATTTTATTTTTTTGGCCTCGCTTTCCCTTCCTGCTCTCCCAGGCTGGACCCTGCTAAATAGGACAAGCCCAGTCTGGTTCTTTTTCCAGGCAGTACCCCGTTAGATAGGGTAAGTCCAGCCTGGACGCTGCTCTTTCTGTACTTAACGGCATATTTTCTATTTTTCTTTTTGTTTTGTTTTCTTTCGGTTCTCACTAACCTCACACCGGTGCCCCCGCCCCATCAAAAGGGGCGTCACTCATACCCATGCTCAACGCACCTCCTCCCGCTGCCGCATTTTTACAGTTGTCTCCCAGTATTTGGTCCATGCGTTTTGATTCCTCACACAGTCCAAATACATGTGGATACGGCTTCTGGGAAAACGAGCCCTGGTGTGAGTGTGTACGCTTGTCTCCGTGTGTCTATCTGTGACTCCTCTTGCTTGCCGGAATAGACTCCCTCTCCCCTGTTGAATAATGCAGTTAGAAATGGATGGATGGACAGCCCTTTCAATTGTAAGGGCAAAGGAGATCTTCCTTCTTGACTAGAAGTACCTGACAATGTCATAAGGTCAGGCAATTAATTCTTCTAGGTGCACAGCCAAGTGAAACAGGCTTGACCGTCCTTTTACTTACTACTGTATTTTTTTCACTGGATTTTTATGTATGTTTCTCTGTATTGAGCCATCATCACCCTCCTTTTGGACAGACATACAAAGTTTTGATTTTGTCATTGAATGTGCCACTTTTGCTTCTAAGCATAATATTTTGAATCAGGCTAATAAAATATCCAAAAACAAATTCTGTTGATACCTGTGACTTGCTTGATATATGGAAAAACGTAGTATGATGCTTAGAAATGGTTGTTAAAAAGAGGAGATGATCCCAAACTCCAAAGCCCCTCAGGAATAAATACAGTATGGAACATTTATCAGTCCTTTCCATGTTTACTGTTCATTATCATGCGACCTCCATCAGAGCTCTTTAAATCCAGCGGGTCACTCTGCTTGGGAGGTCCTGGCACCCACTCCACATGGCGAAGAGCCACCTCAACCAAGAGAGTTAAATCAAGTGATTTCAATATTGTATTTGTTCATCACTAAACCTTTGAATACAAATTGTGAGCTGTTGTCGTGGTCACCTCAGAGCAATGAGATGAACAGGACCTACAGTCTCCAACCCAGACCAAATTTATTAGATGCTGTCATCAGGCCTGAAGGCCTGAAATGTTGATGGTGTCTAATAACTGCCTTTGGAGTAGACCGTGTGATCCCCGCTTATCTTCTTGCTTTGATCGTTGCCCGTTGGACAGAAAAGTACCTCAACAAATCCTTGTGTACATTCTTTTCTCAAAAAAAGTCTCATATCATCTAAAACAATTTTATTTTTTTAAACACAAGCTGGAAACCGAAACTGTCATTTATATCCTGTTGTGCTTCCTGTATCCTCCTCTTGACCAGGCCAATGGCAAGGTGGCTAAGGAGCCAGAGCCCAAGGTGTCGGTCAGCCCGACGTCTTCTAACGCTTCCTCCAACACATCCCTCACAGGGATCCCTGCCAGCACACCCACCCCAGAGGTAAGAATCTGTGCTGTTTTTGGATTAAACAAATTTTCAGGCCAAAATAACTAATTAGGACTAAAAATCAAGGGCTGGGGCAGAGGGCTGTCCCTCTGTGGCTCTGCAGACACTCCCTATACGAAGTGGTAAAATACCCCCACTGATGCTTCCAGAGCACAGCACTACACTGCACAGCACTTTGAGTTCACTGGGAGAAGACCTCTGATACAATGCCAACACTACTAATAATGTTATCTTTTCTAGCCAAGAACATTTTTGCTTTTTTGAAAATAAGTTATTAGTCAGATCATTCAATCACATTTATTAATTAGATCATTTTAAGTGTTTCTTGTTCCCAGACCGTGGTTCCTCTAACACTGGCCTACCCAGCAACGGTGTAGTGCTCTAAAAAACAGAGCTCTTAAAGTCAACTTTTTGTAGTGAACTTTTGCTTCCCTATACTATATAATTGTATTTGTAATGCATTGTTTGTACGTATTGTAATCGTATTTTTACTTGTGCAGGGGACCCTGTTGTGTAGGATCCAGTTTTTAATACCTAAAAGAGGAGAGTATGAAATGAGTTGGTCCCAAGACTGACAAAATCGTTGTGTTGGAAGGTGCCCACAAACGACGGTCGAGCAGGGAGTGTACTTTGGCTGCAAAAGAGCAAGTAAAGGTTAAAATATCCTGAAAAGTAGAAAGAAAAAACAGTGTATTAGCCCCTGTAGAAGGTTCTACAGCTGTGTAACCCTTTTGAAGATTCCACAGCCAAAACGTTGTTTCTCCTTTGTATTTTTCACGTGGATTTAACCTTTCCTTATTCAAGTGTTGGAATGAAGTTTTAAAATGAATGTTCAGGACAGATGACAACAGCCAGGTTCAGTCAACCGCACCTGTTAGTAATCTGTAATCATTTCTGACATTTCCTCACATAAAAAAGGAATACATATAAATGTATATATTTATAAATACTGTACTTTCTCCCCTTCTCTCCTTCACATTCATCTTCTGCATCCCTCCTCCACTCCATCTACATCAGCATTGTCTTGTCTGTATTCACACCGTAGACCTGGAGAACAATATCTAGCTCCTCTGTGTTCCTTTATATGGCTGGAATGACAAACTTGAACCTGAACAACCTGTGCAGTCGCCCCTTGGTCACTCCTCACTCTGCAGGGGGTCCCATCTTCCTCGTCCAGTGGACCCAGCCCATGGGGTTCAGCCAAAGCTATTGTGACTGAAACACTCTATATAAGACTTTCAGTGTGCTTAATTTGTGGGTGGCGTTGTTCCTAGTGAATAAACCATTTTTCAGGGGCTCGGCGAGAAAATTAAAAGAATGCGGTTTAATTTTCCGGCACCCAGGTGAAGCCCGCAGAGAAGGAGTCTGGAGGCGACCCGGCGCTGAGCCTCACCATGTCTCTGCAGCAGGCCAAGGAGCGGGCGCATCAGAAGCGCTCCAACAAGAGGGCGCCGCAGATGGACTGGAGCAAGAAAAACGAACTGTTCAGCAACCTATAAAACTGAAGCCGCCGGCTTCCTGGGTTTTTCAGACCAGCACAGATCTGTTCTTTTTCATGATTTCTATCCCCAAATTGAAAGACAAAGTTTAATTTTTCACCTTTTTTTAATACTCATGTGATAGTAAGCATTCGATGAAGAAGAGAAGACATTCGCAGTATTTCTAAAAAAAAATGTGAAAAAAAATCTAAGAAATTATCGGAAGAGAATCTTTATATATATACAGTATATAAATATATATCAATATCATATGTAAACGATCAATATAGTATTTTGGTGAAAATGAGTTGTGAGAATTGTTGAGAGCTAAAAGTGTTCAAAAGCCCTAGGGCTTTTAACCACTGTGTATTGGAATGGAACCACTGTGTGCTGATCACTCACGCCCTATCGAAGGATTGTGTTGAATGTGTGCTCTTTGTGTTTGAGGAGTTCTTGGAGCAGGACCTCGTATTTCATAACCTTTATTTTTGTAGAAATCTCATTTTCTGTTATTTAAGCTATATTTAAGACCTTGCTTGCAGGGTCTCGGTAACATTTTGACTCGTCTTTCCCTTACTTTTTTTTAATTGAGCCATGCTTTCTTGGATAAAGTAACACGCCCAGCCACTCCCAGTCCGTAGGACAGCCACTATTTCTTTCTTTTCCGTTGATGAAAGTTCCTTGAAATGTGTAGGTTTAGGTGTTAGCATCTGTTTAAAAACATTTTAAGATATTTTAAAGTTTGTTTTAGATTAAGTGTTCAGCCCTTACTGTGATTTGGGACTGACTGAGTGGTTTCCTAGAGCATCAAGAATAGAAATGGCTCACTTCAGAAACAGGTCTGGGGCAGAGAGGGGTTCAGTTCAATTCAGTCACTGATTGTTCAGGGCCGTCCTTTTAGATTCCGCAGTGTGTGCTAGCAGCTGTAATGAAAGATTAAGAGCAATGTTGAATAAGAAAAAGAGATTATAGTGCATGTTTAAAACGAAGTGATGTGATGTACAAGAATTTAAGGAACAGCACAAGAATGACAAGGAAACCAGGGGTGATCACATCAAAAATTTGAAAAACTCCTCCACTGTGTGAAATGTCCATTTTACAGGAGGGGTTATTGTGGGCATTTTTACAGTGCATCCTACAGAATCATCTGTTTTTAATCTTCTGGAGAGTTCTGATATTGTGTATATATATGGAATGCACATTTAATTTTCTGGCAGTATTTGCTAATCCACTATATCATTTCAGCATTTGAACATGCCTGTGTGGCTGCAGAACTGGAACTGTTCCCATTCTGCCTTTGTAATATTTAGTTACAGTACTTATTGCTTGTTTTTCACAATCTACAAAAGTTTGACAGTAATACCATTACAGTGTCCAATAACTCAGTGAAAGAGCTTACTGTAGGTTTTTGTTTTAACAGTACTTTGATAATAAACCCTTTTCTCTGCACAGTATGGTAATTAAAAAAAAATCTAACTAATGAAAACAACTTTGGAAGTGATCTGAAGAAGCTCATAAATGAACTTTTTTTTTGCCTTACTTAGGTAAGGGTAGCTATTGTTTTTTGACAATCAAACCACTGGAACACAATGGTTGTTGGACCAAAATTGGACTGTTGAATTTGTTTTGTCAGCTTTACCCAACCCAAGGCTCGCAGCAATTGATAAAGTAACCAAAAACAAATATACTGTGGTGTTTTTGAACTTGTCCTGTGTTCACTTCTTATGTGGAATTATCTTTGGTTTGTTTTTTTTTATGTTTTTTCCTATTGTCTTGAAAATTGAGAGATCATTTCTACATTTTGTTTTCAATAAATTTCTAGATTAGTGAAATAAGTATTTTTGTTGCGGTTAAGTGGTGTTAAATGATGCTTTTGCTTATTTTTCAAGTTTCTCTTAGTCTGGAGATTAGTAAGGAACCTACCACAGCACTGCAAGGCTAAATTTGTTTGCCAACATTCTTGTTATGAGTTAAATTTTAGGACAGTGACAGGGAGACTGTATTATTTGTATATTAATGAGAGGATTAATAAAATTTAGATGAAATCCATAAATATTCTTGTATTATGTCTTCTGAGAGCAGTGTGGTTGTTTGATGTTTTGTGATTTCTTTAAACATATTGTGAATTGTTGGGACAGCATGTCAGGTACAGTCTCTATCACAGTGGTAGGCACACTGACTGTGGAGAATGTTTATTAGGCAGGTTCACAATAGATTGGACACAAATCTGAGTGGCCTAAATCAGAGTAGACCATGTGATAAACAGTGTCTAAAAGATACAAAGAGGAGGTTCAAAAATCAGAAAAATGTCTTTCTATGCCTTTTCATTTTAAAATGTAGCTCATTTTATTAAATTATTTTGTTCAGAGAAATATGTAGGCCTCAGCAGTTTTATGAACAACTCATTTATACTGTTTCAATTTGTAAATTGCTCAGTTTCTTTGCATTAGGTCCTCACAGGCTTGTTTATTTTACTGTATTGTATAAATACAAACCTGCAGCGTCAGTAATGAAGCATGTTTGAGGACTGAATTCCTATGGAGTTGTGTGCATGCCCATAAGTGATCTCCCATAATTGTTTCTTGATAGTTTCTCTTACTGAGAGCTAGTGTTAGTGGCGCCACTTTTCTTGTACACATTGGCACCCAAAATAGTCCTGCATTCCTACTGAAGTCATCTTTCCTTACCTGCATCACCATTTCCAGGTAAGCTAATTCTTGATGTTTTAGCAGATATTGCCTTCCTTTCCAATAACAGGTTTGATTTCACCTTGATCGGAGTGTCTTGGAGGAGGCAGCCCACCAGTGTCTCAGAGTTCAGCATGATGTTGAGGTTGGACTGTTTGGATGGCACAACACGGCTCGTGAAGACAGAAGGTCAGGTTCCTGAAACATCTACTAAATGGAATTAGTTAGGATCAAGTACTGTATACCCCTTTCCCTTTTGCCATTGCAAAAAAAAAAAAGATTTATGCTGAAGACCCTGGGGCAAAAATCCAACTCATTCATTTTCTAACTGCTTTATCCAATACAGGGCTGCTGGGCAGCCAGGGTTTGGAAAGGCTACAAAAAATACCTCTCGGACATATCCCTGAAGGGCAGTGAGATCTTGCAAGTACAATAGTATGTCTTGTTCATTGGGAGGGAGGAATTTCATCGACCAATAAAAATGGAGACTCTCTCCCAGGCCAGGTCACTGACCTACTGCTGGAGTGTTGATCTTCGTCAGGGAAAAGGGCATGGTCTTAGATTGCTAATCAAATAATTATTTTTAATGGTTACCACTTAAAACAACATTAGAATTAATAACATTCTTTTAATCTCTTCACTTTCTCACGGGATAATAAATTCTATGAAATACATTAAAACGATCAACAGGTGAAACATTTTAACTTTATAGTGGTGCGCAGGGGCATTCAAAAACTGTGCCATAGAAATGAACCTTTTTATGCTAATTATTGTTTGCCCAGTTAAGTCTGAGATACGTAACTCTCATTCTGTGATTACTAAACTGGATGTTAGGCAATATTTTAGATCTTTGTGTTTGTCTTGAAAATGTGTATTTCAGTATGGCCAATGGGTATTCAAACACTTGGAATCCAGTTTTCCTTTTTATTTGTATTTATAATTATTTTAGTATCTAATACATTTTGTCCATAGTTTGTTTCTAGTTTTAAGCTTGTGTAAATTGGCATTCAGAGACTGGTACATTGGATTTAACTCTTATCAGTTCGCAGTATAAAGAGTGGACCAACAACAACACAAATTATCAACAAATTATATTTGTACATAACCGTTCTATTATTTGCCAAGTAATAAAATGTTTATCACACAAACTCAATCATATAATACCATTAGAAATTAAGGTGAGTATTTTTGTTTCATATTTTAAAATAAGTAGCTGCTTGCAGTATACATATAGAACACCAGCTGCTGGGCAGAAATTTTGAAAGGTTGTATGAATATGAATGTTAACAGATCGATAACATTTAATCTTGTTAGAATTCCTTTATCTTAATACATTCAAAGTAGTAAAGTGGCCATTTCAGGGTTATCATAGTATGTTTTGTTAAGACAGTTTAATGTTCATCCTAAACTTTGTTGCATATCAAGACAGATTCAATATGATCTGTCTACCTAATGTCCAATTCTGACATTTTGGCTTACAGTCATCTGTCTTGCTACTTGAAAATGTATTAATCCCCAAACATATTAGCTTATCACAGAAATCAACTAATCATATTTGTATCATTTTGTGAGCAGATTGGAACAGATGTAGAGTAATTTATTCTAATTGAACTATAGCTTGCCTGGCTCAAATGAAACTGCCAGCAGTAAAGTGTAGTTTGCAATCATGTTTTCCTATTTGTTATACTTTTTTATTTAAAATCAGAACATTAATACATATAAAGCTTATTGAAATCTCTTAGATGAATTGCTAGAAAAGACAAGGAATTATTTTTAACTTTTTTTCTTTAGCAATAATGCCATAATAACATGAATTAAAAAACATTCAACAGTTAAGCCACTAGGTGGAGCACGGTTCTTATGGAATCAAAGGTACAGTTGTACCCAATTTAGTCTCGCACAAAAAGCTGCTTTTGTGGTTAATGCAGATTATTTTAATGCCTTCAATGTTTTACTACTTTTCCATTTTATATTCTTTTCCCCATTGTGAGAGTAGTGCTGTAGGCTGTAAAGTTTGATAATTGTTACAGATGAAAGGAACCTGTAGTATTTGCCTGTAAAACCTTTGGAAAGCTAAAAAATAGGGCTCTTGCAAATTAATAATGAAACACAGGCAATAATACATTATCTGCTCGTTTCATACTCCTGATCCATGTAATTTGTTGGCTTACAGATTTAGGTGCATGGAAATTTGAAGCATGTAATTCTTCCAAATGTACAGTCCGTTACAACACTACACATTAAAATAGATTCCCGTGTTCACTATTCCTGAATTATATAATGTGGCACAAGTAAATGAACTATTTTGATTGCAGCAATATTAAGACTGGAAGGTTAAGATGATCCTGTGCTGCTAGTTATGTGAACATTGGGCCCTTTTCCAACTGCCACACCGAAAGCAAAGTCATACAGTATCCTGAATACATCTTACAATATCTAACTTTGGCTTTTACAAAGGCACATCCCAGAACGCCCGCAGCCACCCATGTTAAAGCTGAAGAAAGATGTTAAACTTCTACAGTGATGTAGTACACGTTGTTAATTGTTATTTATAGAGCTGGAGTCCAGTTGTAATTGGTGAGAAACTTACACTATGTCAAAAATCTTACCTTGAAAAGCTGTGTTCAAACATTTACCCAATTCACTCCAAAGTAGTCCAAAGTGCTTAATGTAGCAGTTTGATGACCTTTTAAAAGTAACTGCTGAGAATCTGCATTCATTTTACATGAAACAAGAGAATTTAGCACGTAGAAAGAGTGTTGTCAAACTTTTGATTTTTGACCAGATTTGATTGACAGGTGCGCTGCTTGGCAAAAACGGCAAAATTGGGCCAAATTACTTTTTCAAAGAAATAACAAAACAACACTTTTCCTGCATTTTTCATGTGTCCTAGAGCACAGCAAATGCAACGCGAAATGTCTAGGTGTTGTTCAAACCCAAACCCTAACCCTAGCTTGGGCACTTCCGGAACATACTGTACTGTAGATCAAGAAAACCTTGCCTTGAAAAGCTCTGTTTAAACATTTACCCAAATGATTCCAAAGTAGTCCGAAACGCTTTATGTACTGTTGTAGTTTGATGACCTTTTAAAAGTAACTGCTGAGAATCGGCTTTCTTTTTCCAGTATTTGTTTTTTGGATCGCCTGCTGGTATGATATGTTTGGGGCTGTCTGCAGGTCAGGAGTACAAATAACACTGAAATATAGCTTAACTTCTGGCATTTTCTGGGTAGAAATGCAAGAAACGAGAATTTAGCACGTAGAAAGAGTGTTTTCAAACTTTTGATTTTTGAACAGGTTTGATTGACAGACTCGTGGCTTAGGAAAAAATAGATTTTTCAAAGAAATAACAAAACCACGCTTTTCTTGCATTTCATATACACAGGAAATGCATCACAAACTGTCTATATGGTCTTTAAAGCCTAACCCTTGCTCGGGCACTTCTGCAACCTACAGTAAGTGTAGTGATGCTGTTATTTGCGACAGAAAAAGAAAAATTTGGGTGAGAACGGAAGACTTAACAAGGTTTTATTGCTTCCTCAAAGCGGTGAGTGCATCTTTTAACTGCTGCTGGTTACACTGTGATGCAACAGTACAGTCAGATCATCTATTTGAGGTCTGGAGATTTAGCTATATTCTTTTCAAAAGTTAAACACCTTTCATTAACAAGAGGATGTGAAGGAACAAACTGCACATATCATTCAGTGTTGCTTTGTTGCTGTATGCCTGGGAAGAAACGTAAGCTTTGTATCTCCATCCAGCCAGTTGCCAGCAGCCTCATAACTGGCAACCCACTGAAGCTAAGCAGGTTTGAGCCCGGTCAGTACCTGGATAAGGTAAGAGCTCCTTGTTAAAACTAAGGTTGCTGCTGGATGAGGTATTAGTGGGGCCATAGTGGGTGCTCACCCTGCGGTCTGTGTGGGTCCTAATGCCCCAGTATAGTGGCGGGGACTGTAAAAAGACACCGTCCTTCGGATGAGATGTACTGTAAAACCGAGGTCCTGACTCTCTGTGGTCATTAAAAATTCCAGAGCATTTCTCGAAAAGAGTAGGGGTGTAACACCGGCATCCTGACCACATTTCTTATTGGCGCTTACCAATCATGGCCTCCTAATGATCCCCATCTATGAACTGGCTTCATCACACTATTCTCCTCCCCAATGATAGCTGATGTGTGGTGAGTGTACTGTGTGCACTATGGCATCATGGCAGGTGAATGCTGCACATTGGTAGTGGTAGAGGGGTGTCCCTATTACCTGTAAAGAGCTTTGAGTGGAGTGTCCACAATAGCACTATATAAGTAAAAGCAATTGTTATAATTATTATCCAATTTCTTACCCTGTATTGGATAAAGATACAGTGTTGCAGGGGACCCAGTGCCTATTCCAGCAAGCAACAGGTATAAGGTAAAGTAGGATACAGTCAGGACAGGACACCAGTTTTTTGCAGGGCACACACTCGCATCAGGGCCACTTTTCCCAGAAGCCAACTTTTCAGTATGTCCTAGGACTGTGGGAGTCAACCAATTTATGTATACATAATGGATAGCACCCCAAGTCCAGAATTTAAACAAGGGCTCTAGTGTTCTAGTGGCACCACTGTGCCACAATGTTAGCCCCTAGAGAACCTTTAGTATTTCAAATTACATCACAAAAAAACCTCCCCACACTCATTTGTTTCGACAGTACCTGTCACTCAGTGGTCTCAGCTCTCAACTTTATCCTTCAGAATAACTGATGCCTGGGCTTTTAATTCTCATGCTGGAGATGTAATTTGACATTGCACTTATACACAGTACACTTGGAATGCATGCTGACAGGAGTTTTTTGGTACTCTGCCTACTGTATATTTTAGTTCAATTTGGTTTTCACAGCTCTTGCATCTCGTAGCCACTAATTTAATTTTATTGTACTTACATGATGGTTTTCCTCATACTCGTCCAGTTTGTAATTTAAGTGCTGTTATGGAATGTATTAGTAATAGTAGTAATAATAATGTATTCATTCCTGGGGGTGTTTAAGAGCAAATAGTGTAGCAGACAACACATAATAAAAAATTGCAAAAATATAAGTACATAGATAAAAACTGCAAATGAACCACAGAAGTTGTTGAAAGTAACTGTGTAGTATTAAAATACAGTACATGCAGATTTGTAGGGTTTCTGTCCAACAGACCTCATATTGATGAGACTTCTTTACAGTCATTGCAAGCCTGAGTGCCTCTGGAACAAAGCTCATTTCCCCTGCCCTGTGGACAGGAAAGCATCTTCAGGCAAAAGTCCAATGAGTTGAGGTTTACCACATTTTGGAGGCAGAGTTTTTTTTTTACTTAAAAAAAAATAATGTTCCTTACTTTACTATTTGTAAACTAGGATATTTTACATTTTAGAAAGTTGTTTTTAACATAAACATTCCTTAACAGATTGGTCCATTAGTAAGTTATATGCAGAGTTGCAACTTGCATTCCTTGACCTATACCGTACATGGAGGACTGAATTACACAAGCATTAGAATTTGGTCGTTTTGGCTCCTAAGATTTCACATGTGCGCAATTGACACCCATCCATATGTTATCAAAAAGATTGTTCCTGTTGAGGGTCATGATAACCCAGTGCCTATCTTGGAAACAGAGTGGAAGGCAGAATTAAAAGATAACACATGCATCAACCCTGTACTGATGATCAAACATGCTGAGGTTGTTGGACAAGGATGAAAAAGCTTGCAGACCAGGAGAGGAAAGGCAGCTGCTTATCGTAATTGGGTGACAGACCAGTGATTGTTGTACTAAACACAAGAGACAGATTTCTAATGGACACTGAACTGCTCATGCTTTGACAAGGACCTTCACCTTGTCTGTGAATAGCTTTCCAGGTGTATATGTCATTAAATATACTAAACTACATTTTAAAACTCATTGGTATTTTAGATAACACAGCACAGAAATTAATTCAGACCAGAGGGGAACATCTGTACTGTTAACACAAAACCTTGTTTATCTCCATCAATGAGCAAAGGAATACAGTCAATTTGCCAAGTGGAAAGGCACTGTTACCCACAGAGGTGATCTTGCAGCTGTGTTGTGTAAATAAGGCGCTGACGATAATTGCCATTTTTAACACCATCACAGAGACAAATACCCAAAATACCACAGATTTTGGCTGCGGCAGCCCATCAATATTTGATAGCTGGTCACATAAGAATGCCAGACATTCATGCTCACTATGGGCTAAAAGAGTTTAACTGCTTATAGACTGTAACATCTGAATTTTGCACCAAGATGCATTAGTTTCTATGCCTTTTTGTGCCTTCCAAATTGTACAACATTCAGTTGAAAACTATTTTTGAAATTTTTGAACAAATAATTAGTTCAATGGTCTAATGTTTTGAATGTTTAATGTGTGCTTGTATCTATTTAAATGAGTTACAAGGACTGAGACGGATAATCTACTGCCACATGACATCTGATGAGTAAGTGATCTGAATAGATCTGAATGAATTTTTCCATTGAATGCGAGTTCAAAGCAAATAATAAATGATATCATGCACATACAGTAAAACATTCAAAAATGATATTTAAAAAATAAAACAAGGCCCACACAATAACCATGGAAAGTGCAATAGAAGTACTGTGCAAAAAGAAACAACAGATGAGGAAAATATCAAAACAATAGCAGCATAAACAGGATGCAAAGCACTGCTGCAGACATTCTGTTGGGATGTTTTCCATGTTTCCAGTGAATGTGTGACAAGCAAATTGCATTACCAATCTGTGAATTAAAAACATCAGTGCAATGCAGTGTGAGAGTTATTCACAGAGTTGAGAGGACACAGATGATACCTCAACACATGAGTCTTGAAAAGGCTTTTGCAATTTCAAAAAGTAATGTTTCATTAATGATTCTGTAGATTTAAAAATGGGTGAGGCTCCAGAATCTCTTACCTATTAATTGCTAATAACTCTGATTTTCAAAGTTATTTGCAAACCATAAAGGCATCTCTGAATTGGACATACTGTACTGTATATTCTATCATTAAATCTCTATATTCCATGTTTATCTACAGTATATTGTAACATTATCAACCAATTATTATTGTTGTTGTTGTATTTTTAACAAATGAACATTTTTTTGTGATTTTTTCAACTATGCTGAAATGTTAGAAGTACAGTCTTAGCTTTGTGTCTTTTTAATTGAAAGGAAAGTGGCCAAATTCAACAGCAGACTATTTAAAGAACCATTATTTAACATTTAATAAGTTAATCAGTCATTGCAGTATAGTCTGTTTGGTGCAGGGCAAGTTTAAGCAAACAGATACAGTTTCTAAAAGAAATTGTCTGGCCGATAATGAAGATAGTTTAGAATGCTATCTTGTACTGCAAATATTGTTTTTCTTTCATGGGTTTATGCAGTGACCACCCTGCTGTGTCTCCTTGAGGACATATCTCTCTGTAAGGTCTCTGGAATGACATAGACTCCTTGTTAGGATTGGACTGAGGCTGCCAGGGGCTAAATTCATTTGTGGTAACTTTTCACGGGAGTAATTCACCTTCAAGCTATCTCAGGTCTCTCCGTATTAACTGGCATAAAAACTGGGCATTCGAGGGAGAATCTATAAATACCTTTCTGAAGTAAGACAATATGTTTTTTTTGGATGGCCTGTGTAAAGCAAGCCTTTTTCCATTAGACCGGAAACATTAAACTCCATGCCCTACTTTCGAAAGATGGATAAATCTCTTTTCTCTTCCTTTACCACTCTTGGATTATTTCCAGAGCAGTGGTTGTAAATTTAATAATTTATGTAATTTCTTTTTTTAACCTTTAACAGGGGCAGACAAAGATTCCACTTGATGTCACGGGTTTCAATAATTCCTCTCAAAAGCACGTTGTTCCAATATACCTGCTTTTAGACAGGGCCATCATATATTATCGATCCGTTCAATTTAACAGCTTCATCCAATTTAGGGTCACAGGGGAGTCGGAGTCTATCCTTGCAAGCAATGGGAACAAAGCAGGATACCCCCTGGGTGGAACACCAGTCCACCTCAGGGCACACACAGACACAAACGCACTTTGTATGTTCACCAGTTCTTTGGACTGTAGGAAACTAAAGCACGCAGAGGAAATTCACACATACACGGGGAGAAAATGTATACTCCAAAAAGATAGCACCCCAAGTCCAGAATTAAACTCAAGAACCCAGGTCTGAAAGACAACAATACTAACCACTGAACCAGCATGCCACTACTACATTACCATATGAATATCTTAAGGTACTTTATATGGAGTCCTAATGCAATTGCCTTGCCATTAAGTGATTATTGAAGCTGGACACTTAACTTGGATTTCTACCACCAATAATATGACTTTGTTACGTTAATATTGCTGCATTACAGGCTGCCTGGCTGGCCTTCCTGTTTCACTGTGTTCTGGTTCGAGAGGGCAGGATTTTTTTTCAACCCCTGCCTTCATCCTGTTGTGCACTGTGAACTATAACTGCAGATCAGAAGGCAGAACAACTCCTCTTGCTTATAGAAATATATCTAATAATGCTTGAGTACTGTGCAAGAATGCAAGCTGACCAGCTGGTGAAACGCTGTCTGCTCACCGACCTGAAAAGGATGGCATTACTCTTCATTGCCAGAGGACATGTGCCTGGGTATGACTGGTAATAAAAAAGGAGATTACTGATCCTAATCATCCCCTGATCCCATTAAACCACACATAATCCCTGGCTCTGTAAGTGAAACGAAACAAATTCAGCAAAAGCAGGGAACGAACGTCGGAACATTCATCCTTCTGCTGTTTGTTGTTATATCACTCTCGGATTGGATCCTGAATTTGTTTGGCTTGTTGATATACAGTATTTATTCCCCGTTTGGCACTTTTCACGTTGAACTGCGAATACAGGCTTTTCAAGTACAGCACTTACCACCCAATAACCACAAGGGGGAAGCATTTCCCACAGTTTTTGCATTTCAAAAGGAAACCATCATTTTATTGCATATTTTTATGTTAAAAAAATTAAAGTAAAACATTTTAATATTATATATTTTCACAAGGACTTTACATTGTCTGACTTTGGTCTTTTTATCTTAAACCGCATATTTTAAATGTAGCTCATATGTGCATTAATACATACAGTATGTGATGAACGGACATAATTGAAATTCAAAGCCAGACTTGAGGTACGAACTGGAGTACAATGGCACATCTGTTTCAGCAGTCCCTAATGTCCTTTTTTCTCCTTCCTATTTTCTTTATGTTACGGCTTCTTCCAAAATCAGTTCTCAGGATCTAATTAGGAAAATGCTAATGCAAAACTAACAGTCCTATTCATTCACTCTTCTTTTAAAAACAATCCCTTTGCATGTCTTCAGAAAATTGTCTTACAAATGAGCAAAAGCTTTCTGGTGTCATATCTGCACACAGGATCAAAAATGTTTATGTAATAGATTTTTGAGTGCAAATACAATTTTTAAAAATTCTGTTAATTTCTGCTTACTTGTTTCTAAGTAAACTGTTTCATGTTGCTTAGTTGTATTTAGTAATTAACTTTAAATTTAACTTCCATTCACAGCTTTATAATGATATAAATACAATACAGATTTGCTCAATATTAGTTTCATAGTAATGAGAGTTTTTATTTGAGTGAAGACTATATTTATTGTTCTATGATGAGATCTTTGATTGCATTTCTTACTTTTTGGAATAAATCTGACTTCCAGGAAATCATAGTAGCCATAAGGTACTGTACAATATAAACTTTTTTTTTCACTTCTGTTCTCCCATAGCCCTCACTCCTGGAGACTTTAAGTGATGTCTTCAAATCCTGCCTCGCTCTAAGACTCGGCACGTGTCGACCTGAGAAATGTAATCACATCTTTCGTCTTCATTGTCTTAATCAAAATAAGATTTTTAAAAGCTGTTAAGTAGCCGTTTTCACCCTAATCAAAGTAAAAACTCCAACAAAAACACATATTTATTGTTTTTTATTATTCTGTTACTCCACTAGGGTGTGAAGGTGGTGCAGTGGTAAGCATTGTTGTCTTTTGCTGGGACCCCAAGTTCAATTCTGATCCTGTGTGAAATTTGTGTGGAGTTTGTACGCTCTACCTGTGTTCATGTGGGTTTTCAACAAGTGATGTGGCTTTCTCCCACACTCCAAAGACACACAAGTAGGTTAATGGGCTTCTGGGAAAATTGGCCCTGACGTGAGTGTGTTTCTGTGTGTGTGTCCTGTGGTAGACTCGTCCTGGCATACTGTCCAGGGTGTACCTCTCATTGTGCCCATTGCTTGCTCTGAGGCTCTCCAAGAACCCTGTATTGGATAAAGCAATTAGAAAACAGATTCATGGTTAGTCAAATAATAAAATTAAAATAACATTATTATTCAGTGATGTGATTTTATTGTTTCACAGAAACAATCTTCAATGAAACAGAATCTACTAATATAATAGCACTGTGATGCTGGGAGCAGACTACCTTCCCCTCAAACTCTGCTATTGTGCCTCAAACAGGTTGACCTAGAGTGACTGCTAACTTTTTCAGTGTGTCGGTACCCTTGTGTGTCTAATGTTACTTTCCTCTGAGACAGTACAACTTTTCAGCTGCAATACAACCTGTCTTCCTCCATCCTAATCGTTTACTCTTTCCAGGATAGGTTTTAGAAATTCCACAGCTTGCCATCAAATACAGTACATACTGTACATAGTATAAGCAGCAATACAGATTAGTAAAATTGAACAGGAAGCCAATTGAAGGTGCTACTGAAATGCTGCTTTTGGTCTTTTGGCCCTTATTTTTATAAACCTGCAACCTCATGGTTTGAGGGACTGATGTACAGTAACTCTATTTTAACAGGTATCTGGGAAAAGTGTGGCTGCTGTCCTGTGAGGTGAGGTTACCCCAGGTCCCCAGCACCTGGGGAATCTGGGTCACAGCTGTCTGAAGGTGTGACCTGGCCTAGACTTGAACTGGTGAGGCCCTCTGGGATCAGGCTTTTCTTTTTTAAAGACTGAGGATTTGAAACATAACTGCTTTCTAGGCTTTTTTTTGTTGTATACCTTGGGTCTTTAGCATGTATGGGTCATTAAGTCAAAGTCCCCACAAATTGCTGTTTAGTCTATTGTCTTTCGTTGCATCTAAGGTCTCTTTCATCTATCCATTCATTTTCTAACCACTTTATCCACTTCAGGGTGGTGGGAAAGGTGTGCCTATCCCAGCAAGCAACAGGCACAAGATGGGATACATCCTGGAAGGGTCACTAGTCCATTACATGACATACTGTACACAGACACGCACCAGTTTTCCCAGAAGCCAATTACTGTAACTTGCTGTATGTCTTTGGACTATGGAAGGATACCCAATAGAAAACCATGTTAAATGGGTAGAACATGCAACCTCCACGCAGCTCACACCTCAGGAATTGAACCCAATTTCTAACCTCTGCTCCACATACAGTACACATTACTACACTTTTTTAAGAGAAATGTAAATTTTTTAAACCCATCCTGCACCCTGAATATAGAATATTTTTTACACCATCTGGTTTGTAAGACTTGGGGAAAAATGTTATACATGCCCAATTAAGCAAATAATTAGTTCAGTTTCATAACTCAAGGACTCGGAAACAGAGAAAATGAGACGACAAATATTCTGCCCACAGGGATTTGAGTTTGTTATAGATTCTTTGTCAGGAGCAAATTTTCCCTGGGTGTTTATGCTCTTACTTATGAAAGGCATCAGCTTAGTGCTACAAAGAACAACACAAAATACGTTTTCTGGAAGCACAAGTTGTCAGAACACTTCTTGTCTATTATTTTCAATAACTGAAGACAATAATGGGATTTTTGTGTATGTTTCCTCCCAGATGTTTTTTTCCTCTGCCTAGCCTCATCTCGGCAAGTTCTTTGGAAAGTGTTCCTGTCCTGGTCATTCCCATCTGTGGCACACAGGAATCTGCTTGATTACTAGCTAAGGCCAGAGGATAATACGGACCCCAGGTGACCGAATGACTCTCTCACAGAGTGCTAAAAGTTGTTTTTCAGTGGTTTGCTTTAAAATAATAATAAAACAAAACTACACAGAGAACACATAAGGTCAGCAGAACTCTACCACCCCCTCCACTCCCCACCCCCCAAAATAGATGTAGATTTCCCACTATAGGCACAGAATTATTTACTTTGAATATTGCCTTTATGTAACAGCAATTTTTGAAGCGCACACAGAAGCTTTGTATAATGCTCTTATAACATTCAAATTGTTCACCAGCCAAAGCAAATCCCATCATATGTTGCTGTACCTTGTCACCCCCTGCCCCTCCCCAATAAATGTAGGACTCTGTTTTGCATAAAGCACTATTACGGTTGAGGTGTCTTCTGGCGTTTTAAACCTGCTAAGCTGGTCTAAATTAGGGACTCTGCTCGTGCTCCACCTGGGAATTTGAGGATGCTTGGGAAAGGGCTGCAGAAGTTCTGAGGGTGTCCTCTGATTTTTTAAACTATTGTTTGATTGTTATTAAATCTGTAACATTGACGGTCCCAAATACAGCGTAGATGTGTCTTTGGGCAGGGGTAATGTGTGGGTGAGTTTAAGGTCCATAAGTAAGGCAGAAAAGAAAACAAAGAATTACAGTAGAGTTACTAAAACATTGGGAAATGTCATTACTGAGTGCATTGAAGACAGGCTCTTCAGTATAATATATTCTATAGTCTAAGATATATATATATTATTATAATAATTAACACACAGGACCATCCATTACTATGGTTCTCTGATCACAATCCAACGAAAGCATGGCCAGGCATTTATCAAGACTACATTAATCCATTACAAAAATCAGGAGGGAGTTTGCTGGGTGAGAAAAATGTGAAACTTCACAGACTGGGATGAAATCCATTAAATTAAAATTTATCCAGGGGTCTACTGTAGTGAGTTACATTCAGATTAAAGTAAGATGTCTTTTTTAATGAAAAAAATATTTTTTGTATTTGCATATTTATTCAGACAAGCAATGAGCAAACAGCACTACCTTCATTAAACACATATGAATAGTTGTACCATGGGGTTAAATGAAGTACAGATAAGAGATAAAGCCCTAGTGTCTACTAAGTTCATTAGATTCTCAATGATGTTAATATACTGCATCTAGCACTGTTTTGCATATTGCGCTGATGAAATATAATTTCTCCAGAATGGTAGAATAGTATGATAATTGTTTTACACCAGAGGAGTAAATGAAATTTCCTGCCAGTTACACATGCTTTTAATATTCATGCTGTGGAAGTCCTTTCTTGATGTAAAATAATACATTCAGAGAATTGGTTACCCTGTACTATGTATCAGAATAAATACACGTTTTTGTCACAAATACAGAAAAAAAATGTTTCTACTAATGCAATGACAGAATCCAGGCCAAATGGGCCCTGGTGACTAGTCCCGAGGCAGGAAAGAGCCAGTGCAGGAAACATCTCAAGTCTGTTGAAAGAGATGGACACTTTTTAAGTGCTACTTGAAATCTGTAGCACCTACTTTTTAAATAAACAAAACCATGAGATCAGTGAAATGAAAGTGCTTAGGTTAACTGTCCCCCGCTTTTCTTAATATACGTGCCGAATGTGTCATATCTCATTACATTTTTATCACATGTAATGGCCACAAGGTAAATATTGAGAATATTTTCATTATGTTGTGCAAACTAATTCGGGGGTTCACAGCATCTTCAAAAAGTCTGGACAATCCATTCTTCCTTCATATTTCCGGTATGGTACTCCATGAATCAGTGAATTGTTTCTTGTCTCCTCACATTTGTTTGTAGTAATCACTGGTCAGTTTCTTTCATGGAAAATACAATTTGTATCTTTGTTCCTTGTTGTTGACAGGGTGTGACACTAGCTTTCTATCTAAAAATAGAAAAAACACCTACTGTACCAGTCAGTTAAATTAGCTTATTTTTTCCCTCACCAAAGAAATGAGAATTCCATGGCCAGCTAAAATAAAATTTGGATTTACTTTATGAAATGCTTCCAGCCAGCAGCCATATCACCCTGCAACTCACAACTGGAAACCCATTGAAGCTAAGCAGGTGTGACCCTGGTCAGTACCTGGATGTGAGACCTCCTGGGAAAAACTAAGGTTGCTGCTGGAAGAGGTGTTAGTGGGCCAGCAGGGGGTGCTCACCCTGCGGTGCATGTGGGTCCTAATGCCCCAGTATAGTGACGGGGACACTATACTGTAAACAGGCGCTGTCCTTCGGATGAGACGTAAAACCGAGGTCCTGACTCTCTGTGGTCATTAAAAAATCCCAGGGCGTTTCTCAAAAAGAGTAGGGGTGTATCCCCATTGGCCCTTACCAATCATGGCCTCCTAATAATCCTCCTCAATGAATTGGCTTCATTACTCTGCTCTCCTCCCCACTGACAGTGTGTGTGCACTATGGCTGCTGTCGCATCATCCAGGTGGATGCTACAGTATACGTTGGTGGTGGTGGTGGAGGGGAGTCCCCATTACCTGTAAAGCGCTTTGAGTGGAGTGTCCAGAAAAGCGCTATATAAGTGCTATTATTATTAATTATAACTAAAACTCTGTCTGCTGTGAAAAGTACAGGGATCCCATATTATTTCATTCACACTGTGTTCCAGATTTAGAAGAGCAAGGCTACAACAATGAGCCAAGGGTTTAGTTCACTAATTAGAATGGGAGCTGTGTCACCAGGTGAAACTGCAAAACAACATGTAAAGGTTAATTCCACACATAAATTAACAAAACTTGAGCACACTATTGTGGCTCTGGGGCCTTCTCCATTCAGACTTAGACAAATTATTAGTTCAATTAAGGGTTGAATGAACTAGCTAAAAGCCCTATCCAGAATTAAATAGCAGCCATTGAGATAGAAGATATACAGTATGGTTAAACTATGCTCCTATAATGAAAAGTGAATGTTTGCTTTCTTTCAGTGCATGGATTTAGATGTAGAGGTATATGTGGATTTGGGTTTAAAAGTGATGAATGGTTCTTAAAGCCATTGGAATTAAATTCCAAATGGGCAGAATGGCCTCCTCTCATTCATAACTGTTCTTACTTTTCTCGCTCTCACTTCCTTCCTTCCCTGCCTACTGTTCATTTTAGGGTTTTATTGGTGTCAAACGTGTAACCTTTGTATTTTAAGAAAGCCAGTGGTGTGAATGTGTGTGTGCACCACAGAAGAAACGCAAGTCTAAAGGGAGACTTTAAGCCCACAAAACGGTTTGACTGAAACAAAAATCAATAAGAAAAGCGAATAAGTCATAGAGAGTTTCACCCACTTTTTTTTCCTCCAGATTGGCACATGATAGGAGGTTTCATCGCATATGCCCAAGGGACGACTATGGATTGAGCTGTCAGAATGAGCTATGACCATCATGTGTCCACTCAAGCCATGTTATTGATTGAAAAACATACACACAGTGCCAGCTCCTGTCACAACTGTGTCACTTGCCCACTTGTTGGCACTATAAATCAGAAATGGGTGCTGGTCTCGGGGTTTTAGCCAGTCAGGGGAACAGCAGGAGTAATAAATGGAGACATTAACCCTCTGACCTAACTGTGAGAGAGGAAGCCTTTGACACAGACAAGGAAGGACGCCATTACCATTTACATTACATTACCTCCTTTTAAATGCTGTCCGTTTAACCTTATGAAAATTCTCCTGAAAACCTTGCAGAACATTGCAAACTGTAGATAGTCTATGTATTGTGCTTCTCATATGGTTTATTCTTCTGTTTGCACAAATTTGATAGAAGCAGGAAATGAAGTGTTTTTATTCACTTTCTGGACTTTGGATTGTAATACAGTATGTGGATCACATTTCATAGCGTTGTGCTCTCAAACAAGTACTTCCAATGTTCACAATGTTCTTGTTTAAAGTCAAAAGTGACTTAACAGGAGGCAATAGGGATTATTGAATATATATATATATTACATTAGTGCAATGAAAAAAAGGGAAAAAAATTGCATTGAAACTAAAAGCCTAGAAAGTTTTTTTAACAATCTGAATACCGATGTGCACTTTGAATTGCTTGCACAGTTTAATAGAAGCCAGAAATATTTATAACATGACAGCATTACAAATGATGATATTTGTGAGAGATTGATTGGATATCTTAATGTTTTTGGAAAGCCACCTTTAGGTATGAATATTAAAATCTGGCACATTCATTCTGCTCTGATTGCTACGTTCGTGATATTAAATGTTAAGATTATGAAACACAGCTCAAATATTTGGTAACCAGATCAACAAAATGCAATACTCATAACTGATTTTGTGCCTTGGATGCCTTTCAAACCTGATTTTTTTTCTTCCATCTTTCAACTGAAAGATGATTTCACTTTTAAATGGACTTTTTGAAATGGGACCTGTAGATCCTTCCGGTTTGTCATCTAATGCCTGTTATCAACAATACAGAGCCATTTCATGTCATTCACTATGAAAGATCACATCTCAGACTCTTTTAATATAGTTTTTGGTGCTATTACACATTTGCTGATTAGGTGTCTTGTGGTACTGTCTGGTGTGGTGCATTGTGTGTTGTACATTTTTTTGCTATTAATTATTTTATATTGGAAATACAGTACATATACAGTACTGTACATTACACATATGACCATTTAAAACAACTTTTCCCCAACTTGTTTATTTCAAAAAGTGTTCCTTACACAATTAATTTGTAACTGTAATTAATTACTTTTTAAAAGTAACATTCCTAGGTATTGCATGCCTGGACTGGCCCATAACATGCTTTCAATACAGTTCTATCATAGAGGAATTGTAGGGGAAAAAGCCTGAGAAAGGTTTGACTCCACTTTCAAAAGTTACTGTAAGTTTGATGCTACCCATTCAGCAGACGTGTCTTCGCAATTTAATTTTTTTTTTCCGGGACAAGCCTATATCAACATGTAAAGGGTCTGTTGAAGGGAGGCGTTTGAGGGGTGATGAAAGGGAACTTGCAAGACAGCTGTCTAGAGTCTATCAGGTTGTTTATGAGTTCACTGTTCAGCACCTTTCATGAGCAGCAAGACAGCAGTCATCTTAACACAATAAGGTGTGAAAGCTTGTCATTTTTTAATTCTAAACATGCCATGTCTCATGCTCAGTTTGTATCCTTTACTGTTGTTTCTTGTTTAAAGAGCTTAAGTTAACTTGAATTTAAGCCCTACACTAGGCCTCTACTATTTATACTTCCAGAGATATTAACAAATGTTTGAGGGGACATCAGTCCAGGCAGAAATTGCCTGCTGGTCTGTGGTAATAAATGGTTTTAATGACCTACAGTACAGTACCTTTCTTAAATCCATGTTGATCCTCTTCTAGAAAGCCTTGGCCATGCAGAGAATATTCTTACATGGTTCCATTTATCATTTCAATATCCTTTCATGTAACATAAGTAGTTTATTTCTCTAGAATTACAGTACTTAGATCAGTTTTGGCACCACTTCTATGGATGGGTCCTACATTAACATATTTCCAGTAAGTGGGTATTAGTCCCTAGACACCCCTTACTTTTCTATGAAAATACTATCTGCTCAGCTTCAGGCATGCTGTCACTTACTGTATTTATTTGATAAACGCATGAGTGAAATATTCAGCATTCCATCCATTAAACCACGTTCCAACCACTTCATCCAACTCAGTGTCATGGGCACAAGATGATGTAAACCTTGGACAGGACACCAGTCCATCGCAGGGTACACACGAACACAGACACACCCACGCTCACAACAGAACCAGTTTTCCCAGAAGCCAATTAACCCATCACAACAGAACCAATTTTCCCAGAAGCCAATTAACCCACCAGTATGTCTTTGGATAGTAGGAGGGAAGACATGAGGAAAACATACAAACTCCATGCAATTAGCACCCAAGTAACAGAATTGAACAAAGGGCCCCAGTGCTACGATGGCAGCAATGATAACCACTGTACCACTCTGCTGCCCTATTCGTGGCATTCATTCTTTACTATATATATATACAGTGTATATATATTTTTAACTTGGCCTGTTGGTCTTTCTATTATAATTATTTACCTGTGCTTGCAATTTACTGTACTCCATTTGTTTAATGGGATGCTATACATTTTTAAATGTTCTATAATGTGCTGTATTTCTATTTATATGCTTCTTAATTAACTTAATTGTTACTGTTGATTTGTAGCCTTTTACTGTATTTAATTATTCTAGGGATACATCTCTTCTGTT
Organism: Lepisosteus oculatus; assembly: GCF_040954835.1. NCBI lineage: Eukaryota > Metazoa > Chordata > Actinopteri > Semionotiformes > Lepisosteidae > Lepisosteus > Lepisosteus oculatus. The sequence continues at coordinate 34,980,089 of NC_090704.1, forward strand.
CATTATATTCTGATTCCTTATCTACAGTATCTTATCCCCTTCTATTACTCGTAAACTTTTATTTCTTTATAGTCTTCTTTCCTGAAATTACCTTTGTTTTGGACTCTGCTGTACAGACTGTACAGTTTGCCTATTGTCATTTGTACAGTTTTTAAATATACTTCAAAACCGATCATATTGTGATAACAGTTCTCTCAACTCTGTTTTCTTTGCTCTGTCTTGACTGTTTGAAACAATTAGATCAATACAGGTATTCACTCTTGTATTTAGTTTTCATTAAGAGGACATTAATAACCTTGTGAAACAGTAGCTGCAGTGTATGAATGTAAAATCGGTCTATATAGAGGAATACAACTCTTCTCTACCTGTGAAACCTATTACATGAACAATTCAAAATTTCATTTTCTTATTGACTTAATCTTGTTCTTCAATAGCATGTCTGACAATGTGTAATTTTTAGAAAATTGAATTTGTTAAGGAGGAGAAAGCATTTGGATTTAGTGAAAGATTTTTAATAGCATGCACAGGCATTGCAAGGTTCGTAATAAATTGGTTCCAATATTTGGTTTCTCAGCAAGCAAGCCTTGGAGATGCGTGAATCACTTCTATCATTAGGGTTTTGACTGGAGGGCAGTGCTGCTTACATCCATTACAATCCATTGAACTGAAGTACTAAACATAAAATATCAATTAATGCAAACATGTATTTTATGAGCAAAAAAAAATTCAGATATTATTTATTGTTTAAGTGTTAAAATACAGTCTATGACTAAATTATGGATATCTGATAAAAGGAATATAAGGTCAAAGTAAATTATTTAAAAGTTGTCAAGAGTGCATCCACAACAATGCATATCCCGACTGACTGTGGAATGAAAATATGACAACAATATTTACTGTACAGTCTCTTGTAAAAATATTCACTCTTTTCCAAAAATGTTCCATTTGGTGGAATTACAAATGACATGAACATTTTTTAAAGTGAATATTTTCAATCAAAACTGAAAAATGCCATATGTTATATGTCAAAGGTGAATTTTTAGCAAAAAAAATATTGATTGCATTATTTATTCTCCAGTATTCATCTCTTTGCTATACTGAATCTAACTTTGTTCACATGCACTCAATTACTTTGACAGGTCACACAAATAGAAGAAGAGGGGCAGTACTTTTTCAAAGCATTTATTTCAGTTTAAATTCAGAGATTCATATGCAAGCCGTTCTAAAGTACATTAAGCAAAACTAATGACTATCTCAAATAGGTGTGACAACTCAGGATAGTCCAACACAGAGATCCTGGACAGCAGGAAAAGCCAAATATTGTCACAAGTGAACTCAGGCTGAGATTTCTCTTTCTATCCCCTACTATGTTTTACAATTCTTTGGGCATGAACATCACTAATGGATATTACAGTATGTATTCATTTTTCCCTTCTGTAACTTTACCTCACTATTGATAAAAAGTAATTGAAAAGGTTTAATGTATAGGTAGAAGACATTTCTCCTGTTTGGATATAGCATTGATCCGGTCTGCATCTGCATGCACTTATTACCTTTCAAAGTCAACACAACCTAGTTTGAAACACATTTCAAATCATCACCCCCTTAAATACTTAAGAACAAATATCTGTTTTCTGTTTTTAATTTGTGGGTGGCAAGGTGGCACAGTGATTAGCATTGTTGTCTCGCACTACTGGGGCCTTAGGTTATGGGCCTGGAATTCTATCTGCATGGAGATTGTATGCTCTCCCTGTGTTTGTGTGTGCAGTCCAAAACATACTGGTACTGTAGGTTGGCTTCTGGGAAAACTGGCCCTAGGTGTGAGTGTGTGTTTCTCTGAGCATCTGCTCTGTGATGGACTGGCTTACTATCAAGGGTGCAAGTTGTTTGCTGGAATAAGCTCAGCTCCTTGTGACCCAAAATTGGAGGAAGGAATTAAAAAAATGGATGGATGGATGTTTTACTTAGTCAATACAATTTCAAAACAGATGTATTAATCCTTTTAATTATTAGTATGCGACTAATAAAATAAAAAATGCTAAACAATACCCCATAGTATAATCCAAAAACATAATCACTTGTATTATAAAATTATTTGAGCTTTCTTACTTTGCTGTAAACAATAAGACCAAGGAAGCAAGAAGCCAGACAGCGCTCATCGTTCATTACTGTTAGTTTAGTTGGCGTGTTCAGAAAGAGTCAAAGTTGAATTTTGTAGCTGGGGAAGCAGAATCATTCAGCACACATAAGTGATAAAACTCTTCCCCAGTAATGGAGCAAATAATAAATAGACAGAGGGAAGGAGTTAACTTGGGCTTGTGTAAATAGCTCAGGTGATAAATGCCTTCTCTGCATCTTATCCCCACACGTTCTGGTCTATTAAGTTTGCTTAATGGAGTAGGGTTGGCATTCCCTGGACACTTCTCTATTTGTGTCAGTAGCTTTGGGCGTTCCTAAGAGAAACTGTCTGCTGATTTTATAATCAAACCTTTTTTCCTCTCTCTCTTGTACTAGGTACAGAAGAAAATGTGGTTCTGTGTTCAGGTGTTTTGTTAAAGTCACTTGTGGAATATCTGATATGGTATAGATATACTGTATAGCTGGGCAGATGTGTTCAGTTTGTGTCAACATGGTATATTAATCAGCTCCTCTTGTAAATTTCATCTTCTGTTCTTTTATCAATCCAAAATGGCTTGTAAAATGAGTTTGCTCCTCAGCTGGCTGTAGGGATTTTTTCTGCAGAAAATGAAACACTTCCATCCGTCTTCAGATCTCATTTTAAGACCATCAGCAAGCCCTACATTTTGCAAGTTGTCACAGAATTTTTGAGTCATCTTGCCTTGCCTTTAACAGCCCTGTCTTTTCATAACTAAACCGTCTTTGGTACTTGTGTTACTGATTATACCTTCAAGGCCATTACATTTCCCTTGTACCCCCTCAAATTTGTGGTCATATCTGCATAACTCCTGTATTTAAATGGCATTGCATCCAGATATGCTAATAAACCCAATTTACACAATTCTACTTACTAAACAAATACAGTCTAATATTACCAATGCTGTTCCAGACTTGACGTACTGTACAGTACGTGAGTTTTGAATGAAAAAAAAACTGGAAGCACAGAACAGCAGACAAAAAGCTGTAGTCCGAGGTAACCTGTACACCATGTAGGACCTGATGCAGAGGCTCATGAAAAAGGCTAATACTTTTCATGTAGTTGCAGAGGCACTGTGGATACTGGAAAGTCCCATTTTATTTGCCCATACATGAAAATGTTCTGCTGTAACAATTCCCAGGTTGCCACAGGTGCATGGTGTCTTATTACATCCATGTACAGTATGTGCTGTACCATGTGTTCACTTTTCTTTACCCAACTTTGTACAGCTTACAGGGTTAAAATTAAGTTTAGTGATTTTTATAGCTTTGATGTTATTTTCACTTACCAATGAATATAAGGAATTGAATCTTTTTCACTGAAACACCACTGGAAGCTGTAGAGGCAGCTAGACCACAGCCAGGCGAGTCTGTGCTGGGAGACGTCACACTTGTCAGCTTGCAAGCGCACGCTGTTTGGCCATCTGGCACATGAAACTACATTCCAGGAGACTCGTACACCGGTAAGGGATTTTAATGAACAAAAATGGACACAAGAGCTCTGAAAGTGCCTCTTGTCTCTAAATCATTAATTAGTTGCTGTTTCTTTTAGACCTTGGTTAGCTTGTTAGTTTTTTTTTCTGATCTGTCTTAGAAAAAAGCCATTTTGATTTGAGCACTGTAATAGCACACGATCCAGTTCCTGAAGTGTGAAGTTAAACAGTGATATGAGAAATGGAAATACTGAATTACCTTCCTAAGCATGCGACAAGTATAACAGGTGAAGCATGCTTTAAAGTTTGCCTACATTTAAAATGAATTTATTTTCCAAAGGAAGGGAACCAAAAAAAAACAGAGATTCACCTCTATCCAAACAAACATGTGAGCTTTAGCTACATAAATATATATATTTGAACACAAAAAAAACAAAGTAACTGCATGTGACTGTATAATTGGCACATAATATCCATCAGTCTTTATTTTTTAATAGAGGTAGTCTTCATAACGAGGCCTCAAACACGCTTCAAAATGAGTCACTTTACTACAGAAGCATATAAACTTTGGGATTCCTCTAGAATAAAAAATAAATTGATAAATGCACATATTTGGCATTCCATGTGGTCTATATTTAGAAACACTGCCCCCACTCATATTAGCAACCTGATTACTCGCTTGCTGACCTGAGTCAGGCCTTGTTACAGGTCACACAACCAAGGTTCTTAGCTCATGCACCTCCGCCCCCGGACACAGGAAATAAAGCTGCTGAGTCGGCTATAATCTCATCTCCCGGGCTTTTAATCTACTACAGGGAACTAAAACTGGTGATAAAAAAGCGACAACAATCAGGCTTCTTTTATTTTTCCCACAGCCCTATATGTCTCACAAGAAAAAGATAACTTAGATTAGTATTGCAGAATACCTCCAATATGAATAATTCAGTGCTTCCTTTTGACAGAATGATACAAAAGGCTGAATGGTGTGAGAATTCAAAGCCTGGCAATGCTATTTTGAATGATTAATTAGAAGCATCCTTTTTCAGTTAAGTTTCTGTTATGACCCTAAGCGTCTAGGGGTAAAGGGGTGTAACATTTAGGATAATTCTTTTGGAAGCAGGTGGGTTTTAGTGAGGGACTAGGAAGCGTGATAAGGGTAAGGAACTAGAGTGGTGCCAAAAAAAAAGAAAATAACAAACAAAATGGAGCTGGCTAGGCCATTGAGGGAAAGCTAATCTGACTACAAAAGAAAACCCGAAACACATGGTCTTCGGCGTCTTCAACACCCTAGCTAACCCTGCACTGAATACCCAAAACCAAAAAAGACAAACGGCACTAACCCGTACTAGTGTACTAATACAAAATCAACTAAGTGTGTAAGTGTACCCAACAACACAAACTAACCTTATATACAAAAGTTCACACAAAAACACAAGTGAACCAGGAATACAAATAAGGGAAAACAAGAGTAGTCAACAGGTGCAGGGTACAAAAGAACACAAAAGTTGAACATGTAACACTGGGGCAAGGTAATGGCAAAACAAGGATGAACACACAAAAAAACGAAAGTACAAAGAAACTAACAAAAAACCAACAAAGCCGAAGCTATACAAAAATACACACACACACACACACACACACACACACACACACACACACACACACACACACACACACACACACACACACACACACACACAAACGAAGCCGAAACAATAACCATAAGCAAAGCGATAGCCAAAACCAAACGGGACCAAAGTCAAACGAAAGGCCTCTCCTTGCTGAAAACCTCCATGTTATATGCTGAATAAGATGTGTACTGATTGGCTGAGAGCTAATTGATGATGACATCATACTGAAACAGTGGTGTAATGGTGGGCCAATGGGGAAGGGAGAACAATCAAGGGTCAGCAGTGTGGACATAACAGAAAAAACACACACAGAACACACACTGGGACATAACAGTTTCCTTTGGACTAACTGAGGTGATGTAAGAGGTAAAGTGGTCAGAGAGTTAAATTCAATGATGCAGTAGAAGGACTTGCAAGACAACTCTACAGTTAACATGTGCTAATGTGTCTTATGGAGAATGCCAACTAACTTCTCACGTTAGCTTCACTAACTTACAGTTTCAAGTAACATACTTTAACAGTATGTCCTATATTTTGTATTTACAGTAACAGGCAAGTGTTATGATAAAACACTCATGCATAACTAAGACAAACTACTGTACATGCTCCTATGTAGAAATGAAAGTTTAATGTGCTAAAAAGGTATGTTTACATGCTGAGGTGAGTAACTAATCAGGTGTCAGACATTCAAAGTAGGATAGGTAATGAAGTCAGTTGCTAAATTTCAGTACATGATTTCACTATAAGCATAACCAGTGAGTTGCAGTTCTTTGCTTGTCCATTAGATACTGGACATTAAGCATTAAAGCAGCACAATAATTTAAGAACACTCTTTAATCACTGAAACATTCCTCTTTCAGCCCAGAAAATACTGGCATCAATCCAGGTGCTGTGATTTGTGAACTAAGGATAGACTCCTGGGACACATCCAGGTAAAAAGACCCAGCTGTGTTTTTCGTACTTGAATCTAGTTTTCTAAATTTGGCATTGCCAGTTATCTTGTATTACATTACCACCCAGTTTGAAACAGCTGATTGTTGAAGACTTGGCTCATGGTTCCAAATCTTCTACTGTGTAGTGGACCTGCAGACCCACTTACCCATCCAGGGACATTTAGAACCAAGTTTTGTTTATATTGCAAAATCTGGAATGGACAAATATGTTTTTCTCGGCTTGCCACTATGAACCTTATGTCTGAACACTGAGGAGAATGAGGAATTGTACTGAAGAAAAACAATTATTAACTATCTATAGGAGGAAAATAGAAAAAGATCCACTCATTGTAGGGTAATAAGGCTAGTGAATGTGATTCCTTGAGAAAGAAAATTGAACTGCAAACACCTCTAATATTCTTTTGTTCAAGACATCCTACTGATCCTGTAGGTCAATTGGCCCTTCTGTAAGTATGTTCATGTCGGTGTTTTGTGTCTGTGTGTCTGTGCATCCTGTCCAGGGTGTGCCCTGCCTTGCACCCGTTGTTTGTCCAGATAAAGGACAAAATTAACTAGTTTCCATCAACATGTACGCAACTAATCAGGCAGTGTCAAAACAATCTGTAGGATGAGATGGAGTGCTGTGGCTTTGACAGATAACAAAGCTTTTAGTTGTGGTTATGGGATTTCCTGTGGAATCCTCATAGTGGTCTCCAAAGATTATGTTCAGTGGGCATCAGTTAAGTGAAGTGGTATTTTCCTGAAACGACAAATAAGGGTGTTCTGAAAAAAGCACTAACCCCATCCCATTATAATATGATTTCAGTTTAATAACCATTAAAACAAGCTACTGGTGGATTACTCTGCATTTAAATTTATCTGCCTTACAATAATGTAAAAAGCACTGAACAGTAGATCAAAAATGCATATCACAACAGAAAACTACCAGAAATACTATGCAACAATTTAGTTAATGCAAAAATTGAGAAGTACTGTATGTGACAGAGGACAATATATGGAAGACAGCAGGTCTTACTAGGTAATTAGATATGTGAAACTTCATGTGTTATTGTACATAACTTTTATCTTGGCACAAATTAATGCTTCATCCATTCAATAGAGGTTTGTTAGCCAAAATTAAAAGAATTCCAATGTCAGTCTTACTAAGGGAGAGTTCAGACATCTTGGCATAGAGCTCAATTCTTCATCATTTTGCATTTACAATTTAAAAAAATTAAATATATCAGAGAATCCCTAAATTGTCTGACTGTGACCCCAAGCTTTCAAGCCTTCTTCACCCTCCTTCCCTATTCAATCCAAAAATGCTAAAATGCTGAGAGGGGAGGTTATTAGACCCTAATGTTATTGCTAAAAATGGAAACCAGGTATAGAAGATCTAATGAATGTCTGTTCTATGTATTGTTAAGGGTTTCATGTATTTGTGTGTCCAAGTAGTCTGGACTACTGTGCTACAGTATGTGTTGTTGTCTTGTGAATTTTATGTTTTATACCTATTGTATCCATAATCCATCCATGTTAAAGCCCAAATCCTATTTTAAGGGTGTTGTGAGCACTAGGGTTTGTTGGGAGTCAGGAGTTGGTTGTGGTGAGTTACGAGTTAAGAAATAAGAGCACGGTGTGAGTGGATATTATAAAAAGTTTGTTCCTTTATTTTTTTTATACTTGGGGAAGAGACATAGTGAGTGTGGCCAGCTGCGTAAACTTCAATTAAATTGGCCTTTTGGTTTGTTTGTATGCTGACTTGCCATCATGTTTTTTTTCTTTCTGTGAACAAAACATCCTACAGCCAACACAACCCACACAGGAGGTGTTTGTGTGACAAAATGCATGTTTCTTAGTGTTTATAAGAGATGACAAAAAGTACTATGTAATGCAATCATCTGTGCTCTGGGAATCACAGTTTATCCATGGATTCCTCACTACACTTGTAGCTTCTGCACGACATTACTCAACTACCATTCTCAGGGCTCACAGATTGTATGTTGTAATTCCACTTGAGCTAAAGAATGCAACTGAGCTAATTATGCACATAACAGGACAAGTTTATATTAGGCGATGCACGAAGGTGGTTTGTTTTATCAGTGTTGACATTTTGGAATTGCTTTCTGCAGTTCACCTCTGCATCTTCGGCTCAGTGCTCTTCAAATTCATTGAACTAGGAGGTGCCTGGATGGGTCCATTATTTAAAGTTTTCACTCTTCAGGTTTGTGCTACACCTTTAGCTGGCTAGTTTTGGAATTTTTCAAGTTCTGTTCAGCTGATTCAATCTGGGTATCCTGGATAATAGCAACATCTGGGTCTTGTGAGCTAGCAGACTGGCAAGTGTGAAATAAATCTTCACTAGAATGGGTCTGCCATCCCTCCTAATTTTGAGTAAGCAGCTCAGCAGTTGGTCATATCACAAGTGAGGGTTCACATTGCATGTTTTCCTCAATTTGCAACAGGGAAGGAATCTACTGTAGCAGTGTACTGTGATTTTCAGCAAATGTTTCTTGCAAATTGAGTAGAGTTTGAAAGCAAAAAAAATAGTTTGTGCATACAAATCTAAACTATAGTGAAGCACAACGACCATTTGTCAGCAGGCTTCAGAGCTAAAGTTAAAGACCTTATAGTTAAAGAGATCATAGTTAAAGAGCTCTTTAACTTTGATGATGCTGCTTTAACTGAATTTTGTGTGTTACCTCCTTTATATACAGTACCCCAGGGAAACGGGAAAGCTTTAAAGGGCTCTATATAGTTCCAGAAGCTTCCATTGCACTTCCAAAGAGCAGAATGTCACTGTAGATTTATTTGTGTTGTATTTTGCCTAAATTAAAACTTTGAGGTGTGAATAAATGTCACCCTCCTGCTTTCTGGAACTATTTCTTGAATTATTTATGAAAAATATGCCATTCTTTCTTATTATGATTACAGTATAACATTATTAGATTTTTAGTGAGAGACTTTATCACATCTGTAACTCATTCAGCTATTACATTTTTGTCCTATATCATCAGGAAGTATGAATAAATCAGGATGGCACTGCATATCCTACAAAAGAGTGTATGTTTTAAAATCAGTTGTCTGTAAGTGCTTTGAGAAGCCACCTTTAAAGGAGCTATATAAAATAAAAGTCCATTATTATTTCCAAACAGTTTAAATAAAATTTAATTTATTACATTCTAAAAAATCAAAAATATTTAGTTTCCCCAAAAAACAAGTAATATACCACATCTCAAATAGGATCAAATAGGATTGCTCATGAATGTTAACCCTGTTTTTTGTCTGACCAAAGCTTCAGTTCATACATAGAAAAATGCAATGTCTTAAAATGGTGAACTGGGACTTGAGGAATGAATTTTGAGTATAAGTATGATTATGAGTATACTAAGTGTTTTCCCAAAGTACAGTCAGATTACAAGCCAAGGCGACAATCATAAAGTGCATCTGTAAAGGACATGAAGCAATCAAGCTTTGGGTCAGTAAGGATTAAAACAATCTAAAGAACAATCTGCACCAGGACTACAGGCAGAGATAAAGGTATCAAGGTCTTTCACTTTTCAAACATTCTCACTAATATTTTGGAGAAATCACAAAATTGAGAAATGGTTCAATACGTGAAAGAATTCAGCGTAGGAGCTCAGCTAAATCTGTACCAGAGCTTACACACGCAGAGATGAGCAATATATAATTTGGCAGCCCTAAAACATATTGACTGCCTGATTTCCCAAAACATTTTTAATAACTCAACAAAAATGTGAATAAAACTGATATTATTTCAGTTTTTGACAGCTATTGAAATAGGATAGATCAGAATTCAGTTCCCTTATGCTAAATGAATTTACAATGACAGATGAACAACTTAAAGATCTTAATAATATTTGGATCTCTGCTGCATCATTTGCCCAAGGGCCTGCAGTATGGAACTCATGAAATGGATAAAAAAGCCTTATTCTCACCCTTCAGGTTTTAAAATCTCATTACATTTTTCAGAAAGTGGCTTAAGAATGCAAAGAAAGAAATGCACTAATAATAAAGGAAATGCAATTACACAACACTGCTTGTGTACAGCAGGGATTGTTGGCCAATGTGTGCAGGGAGCACGTGGTGTCCTAAAGCACTAGGAAAATATTCAGGAGGACTAAGGAACCTGATGCAGATCGCAAGCAGAAATTAAATGAAATGGCTACAAATGGTGGCATCTGGGGAAATAGTATTATTCTGGGTAACACATTTTCATTTGCCATGATACCAGGGCTGGCACCAGCCTAAAATCGCTTTGGTGGACTAAGCCAAGAGAAGATAGATGAAACCTGGCACTGGTGCCCATGTGCCTGGCAGAATTGGAATGAGGCTGCACTGCGGTCCTTCTGTTGTCCGGTGTTGTCAGAGGTGGAGAGAAGCACTTTGATTAGAGAAGTAGGGAGGTTTTTGTCAAGTGTTTTAAATGACCATTTTCTTATTGAAGGTCGATTTTTCAGACAATGGAATATTAATGAAAATTAAGGTATTTTCCAACATTGCGTTTAGACTTATTCTTTAGGTGAGTGTAACTCTATCTACATGTTTGTTTTATGTATCATATAAATACATATGAAGATTTTTCAGTGTGCACACATTTCCATTTATTGTTTAGTCAAATATACTGTACTTGTATACAGTACACATGTGTTTATTGTAGCTTTGTTCATATATTACACTTCATTATTGGAGATATTTGTGGCATAGTGGGTAACATTTCTGCCCACTATTCAATTCTGTTCCTTTGATGCTATCTTTGTGGAGATTGCATGTTCCCCCCATGTTCCTCAGGGTGCTCTAGCACCCTCCCTCAGTCCAGAGACAAGCTATTAAGTTAATTGTCTTCTGGCAAACTTGGTCTTGGTGTGAGTATAAGTTTGTGTGTGTCTTTGTTTCTGTGTGTACTCAGAATCCCTTCCAGTGTTTATCACTGTTGCTTGTTCAAATATGTTTCCACTCTCCTATAACCTTATAGTGTATGTGATGAAGTGTTTAGAAATGAACGGATTACATGGGTGATCTTTTACAATAATGTGCAATTTGAAAACTAAGTTATTAATTGAATAACCAATTCTGGACACAGACTCATTTGAAAGACAAAGATTCTATTGTCTTTGTCTAAAGCTGATCAACATATTTGTTTTCTCTCGAATTGACTACTGCAATGCTCTACTCCCTGGGGTATCTAAATCTACTCTGAACAAGCTGCAGTACGTCCAAAATTCAGCAGCCAGAATCCTGACCAGGTCTAGTGCAAGTGTTCACATTACTCCTATCCTGGAATCACTGGCTTCTGGTCAAATTCCGCGTAGACTTTAAAATCCTCATGCTCACCTATAAGGCTTTACATGGTTTGGCACCTCAATACCTGTCTGAACTATTATCGCCCTACTCCCCACCTCGCAACCTCCGCTCTTCAAATTCTGCCCTCCTTACTGTCCCCCAAGCCCGTCTACATTGTATGGGCGACAGGGCCTTCTCCTGCTATGCCCCCAAGCTCTGGAACTCTTTTGCCCAAGGATATCAGAGAGTCACCTTCTCTAAACTCCTTCAAAGCCAGACTCAAAACCTTCTTCAGAAAAGCCTTTACTTAACTGGTTCCATTCTTCACCCCTCTGCTCTTCTTAGTACCACCTTCCACGGTCTCCTCTATTGTTATTGTTGTATTGTTGTAATTATAATTCTGTCCTGTCTTGTGAAATCTTCTTATTTATTGTTGTAGTCTTCTTATTTATTGTTATTGTCATCCTGTAAAGCACTTTGAGAAGCCACCTTTAAAGGCGCTATATAAAATAAAGTTTATTATTATTATTATTATTATTATTATTATTATTATTATTATTATTTTAAATGACATCACTAAAGTGAAAGATTTGGGAAAACAGGAGTTAATTTTTTTGAGCTATTAAGGACCCTCCTTCTTTTATCCTAATGGTTTTCTAGAAATTTATTGATATTACTACTATTATATAACATTAAAACCTATTATAATTCAAACTTTATCCTACCCACTTACTGCAAAATGCACAAATGCACAAAAAGACAATTTTTTGTGGTTGGTGTGTTTTGTATTGGTTTCATCTAAGCCTAGGTTTCATTCCTTGTTTTTTTCACACTTCTTGCAGCTTATAAAAACCTTTCTTAAAAACGTATGTTATGCAAAGGACTCTCAACATAATCAACACTGTTTAAAAAATGGTTAAAATAGACATCTAAATTTTCTTAAACACAGCATAAATTTGAGAACAATTAAAAAGAGAGATTTGAACATTCAACCAATCACATTCAACCCCAACACTGAAGTCCCCATATTTTCCATCATCTTTTCAGCCCAATTTCCCTTGAGCAGGGAAATCGAAATTTGATCTGTTTTTTTATCTCCTTTGCCGTCTAACCCAGATGCCACTGTCCTTCTCCTGTCCTTCTTACTATCAACTCCCATAGTCAATTTAGGTCTTGGGGCACTTGATAAAAATAAAAAAGACACAGCAGTGACAATTAAACAATAGAACTATAATTAAAATGACAACATAAGTCTTTAAAGTTAAAGATTAGATGCTGATGAACCAACAATCCTGGATTAACAACAAAAAAAAGACTGGATCCAAGAATCACTGATCAGACCACATGTTTTGCTAAAAAACGTGTATAAATAGAGTTTTCTAATTACTCTGCAGAGCATTCTGTATCCTCCATAGTAGGAAGTAGGAAGACCTAACCTGTACGCACAGGACAAGGGGTGGTATGATGGCACTCAGATGTTAGGATGACAGAGATGCTCATAACTGTACTATTTACATTCTGGTATTTACAATCTGGTTCTGCTATCAACTCAATCAATAATCAAACAAAGTACAGACATCAGATCTTTTTCTTTATTACCACTTGGACATATACAGTACTGTAAACCCAAAACCTGATTTGCCACCATGACCCAGGTGTTACAGTATGTTTATCACAAAGGATGAGCACATGCTTCATGTATCCTTGAAACAATAAAGACATGACCTTCCATATTCAGGGCCATTCCTTATGAGTCCGGCACCCAGCGAGCAATGATTTCTGTTTAGTGAGGGTTATTTCTGGAGAGCTGCATGATGCACATTTGTGCTGTAAACAAACTGTCTCATTCACTGTCAGATGGATTATTCTGAGGGAAGCTGAGGTGGCTTCACCACTGTTATTGACATTGCCGTTTTTTAAAAACACAGATATATTTTTATAGCTCCAAAGCTGAGATAAAAGAGAGCCATAGGGAATGGTATGAACGTAATTCAATCAACGGGTTTAAGGCAGCTTAGAACCCATTCATTTTTCTAAAATCCATTTTCCTAAGGATTATGGAAGATGTATGACAAGGTGACAGTGCAGCACATGTATTCATTACACCATGGTGATTGGTGCCTCTTTCTATGTGAGGCCCAAAGGGGAGCAATTACACCCTGTCAGCATCTTTCTTCTGAACTGCTCCAACAAAAATCTACCATAATTGCCATTTCAACCCAATGGCCTTGTGCAGGGCAATACAAATTTGCTCTGGTTTTTTACTTCCTTTGCCTTCTACCCCCAATGCCACCTTCTTTCTGCTTTGTTGATCCCTATTTATAAAGGACCTGTAAGGGAAAGGCATTGCCCTTTAATCACAGATTTTAAAATATTTTAAAATCATGTACAGTAGACCTGCTATCTGCAATTGTCTCCCACAGTCAATTTCTTTTCTCATACTTGATATTAAAAGCACAAGACACCACAGTGATAATTAAACAGTCTATAATATATTCAAAGACTACATAAGCCTTTAATATTAAAGATTAGATGCAGATTAGTCAACAATTCTGGACTGACAATAAAAAAGATGGGTTGAGAATCGGATTTTAGCTTTTAGCTAAAAAACCTGCATAAAAAGAATGTCTATTCCTGTTTTCCTGCGGAAAATTGCATTTTTTGTGTTTGGCCTGGAAATTACTGGTGCATGGCACAGACCTAAGCAATGCCAATGAGTGTGCCATATTCTTGCACATAGATAGATGTGGTACTGAGGAGCAGCCAGAACAGGAATCCTTTTGAAAATTCATCCAAAACATTGCGTTATTTTAGTTATGTCGACACTCTGTATCAGTTAAACTTTGTACAGGCTTTCACTTTTTCATTTACAGTATATCACATTTGTTCACAAAGGGTAGCATTGGTGCCTCACATTCCCGGGTTAAATGTAGGATCTGGGGTAATATCTACATGGAGTTTGTATGTTCTCCCTTTGTTTCCTTAGGTTTCCTTTGGGTGCTCCAATTTCCTCCCACAGTCCAAAGACATACTGTACTGGTAGGGTCTCAGGGTTCTGGGAAAAATGGCCCTGGTGTGAGTGTCCGTGTGTTTGCCCTGTAAAGGAGTGGTGTCCTATCCAGGCTGTACCCTGTCTTGTGCTCATTGCTTGCTGGGATAGACTCTCGCTCCCCTGTGACCCTGAATTAGATGGCCTTTTAGAAAATGGATGGATGTTTAAAAGACAGTGGCATGACAAATAGCATTGTAGTCTCACAACTGCAGTGTCTTCAGTTTGTTCCTGGACAAGAGTACTTGTCAGTGGGAAAGTTTCGCTCGATTCACTTGGGTGTTTACTGGGTGTGTCAGGGTTCTGTCACCTGCGGAAGGCATGTACAGTAAGTTAAATTTTATAGTATTCTTACCTTTCCTTATCACAGTGCTTTCATGATGGGCTCCAGATTGACACAATTTTTTACCGGTGAAAGTGTATCACTGATGGTAAAAGCATGGGCTTAAATAAAACCATCAATTTTGTAATGTCAGTAAATTGTCTCTTAAAGGAATGATAGTCTTGCTGTTTGATTTCAGTTAACACAGAGTTGAATGAAAGAGTAGAGTGTAATGCTTCCTTTAATATACTGTATGTTTATGAGTTCTGCAATTGGTTAAGAGATAACTTTATTATAGAAAATATTTCAGCAATCCAATATGGGATTTGTATTGAATTTCTGATACGATTTAATTGATTTTTCTCTTTGAAATAAGGGGTCCACTAGGGAATTTGCTCAAAGGCACTTGTACTATAATTACCAAGATGAAGCTATATCTGTAGAATTTGTGAGCAAATAGTGCACAGGCTACATATCTATTTTATATCCATCTCTGCTACCTGTCCATATCTGTTGTACCTTTTCTTATGTATTCTAAAAGGTCATGACATTTAACTTCACCAGGAAGGAAAGAAATGTAATGTAATTAATCCACTGCTTGTGTCACCTGAACACAGCACATCTTTAAGCATTTTAAACTTCTTTCCTGTGAATACCTGAAGTCATGCATTATAAAATGCAGAGCTGAAAATAATGTTTTGTCTGCCAGGCCCTGATATAATATGAAATGTGCCCTGAAACAATGAGTAATGATAAGCTTATGATAAAAATACTTCCGTGGCTGTGTGCATCAAACCCTGCAGTCAAAGCTGCTGGGAACAAATGTGTTTGAGTCTGCTCCATTTTGTGCTTGGTGTTGTGCTGCATTTGCACTGCTGTGCAATTTGGGATCTATGTGTAAATAGCTGAAGTTCTAAATACACCCTTACTCACTAGGATGTATCCAAAGGAATCGACCAAAAAGGCCTATTGGCAAAATGTGGCTTTTGGAAAGACTGGGATAATTGCACTCTCAAAGTGTATACACACTTTGCCATTTTGTGTTTTTAAAATCTTTGTGAATATTTGAGAGCTTCAATAATTGTCTTGGCTGATCTTGACCTGTGGAAGCACTGTTGAATGAAAAAGTACTCTGGAACTGAGACATCACATGGAATTCACCAAATGCAGTATGTTGGCAAGTTGGAGGGGTGCCTTGATTACTTGATTAGAGAACTCACTAAATTATTTTCACATTTCAATTACAGATTTATTCATTGGTACAATGCAAATGCTCTCTGACCTGGTCAAAACCTCTCATTCAATATGGTACTGTATATCAGAACATGGATTTTTGCCAACACTGAGCTTTATGGCTAGCTCGCGCTGACCTCTTTAACCCAATGCCTAAGCCCAGGCAGAGCAGAGTTGACATACTGTACACATGATTACGGGTTGCCATTATTTCACTTGGCACCAAACAGTGCCCATCTGCCTAATGATTACAATAATACAAAATGAGAGAAAATGGCAGTTCTACAGATATACTGTACTGTAGATTTTGCAGACTTGTAAGAAACAGAGTACATGTGGGGGACATTTTAGAGTGTTTACTAATCCAAACATTGTATAACTGTGATTTTGACACAGGAAAGTCACTTAACTTTCAAAAAACAGCAAAAACAGCAAGTTGAAGACCGCTGCTCTTTTAGGAACTTTCACTAAATGGGAAGGTTCTGTAAGAAAGACATTGAAAAACAGCAAACAAAACCAAATATGATCTTTAAAAAACATTTGGTTGTCAATATACAGGTATATTGTATTTTGAAAATATATTTTAGAAAAGTGAGAGGCACTGCCTCTCAGTACTGGGGCCCTGGTTTTAATTCTGGACCTGGCGTGCTATCTGTGTGGAGTTTGTATATTCCCCTCATATTTGCTTGGGTTTCCTCCTGGCACTCCAATTTTCTCCCAGTCCAAAGACATACGGGTAGATTAATTGGCTTCTGGGAAAATTGGTACTGGTGTGTGTGTGTTTGGGGCTGTGTGTGCCCTGTGATAGACTGGAGTCCTATCCAGGCAGTAGCTTGCCTTGCTCCTATTGCTTGCCAGGATAGGCTGTAGCTCACCCACGCCCATGTATTGAATAAAGTACTTACTAAATAGCTGGATAAAATCCTGTAATTAAATACACCTTACAAGCATCAATTATGACACATCATGTAATTCTTATTGTCCAATATAGTAAAGCACAGACAAGGCATATTAAAACCACAGGAAACATTAGCCAAAAACAGCAGAAGTACACAACTACTGTACTTTCATCTGAAAAATGTTTTGGTGGTTAATGATAATGAGGAAAGGTTATGTTGCAGCTACAGTATGTTAAAAAATGCAAAGATCTTCAGATTTTCATGGGATTAACATACATATGGAATTAACTCTATCTTGATATTTAAAAGAAGCTGCCGATCCAAAAGTCACATAAGGCAGCAGTGTAAAGTAGTGATCAGGGCTCTGGCTCTGGTTGTAGCTGGAGGGTTGTGGGTTTATTTCATTGCTGGGCGCACTGCTGTTGTACCCTTAAACAATGTGCTTCACTCAGATTACACCCATAAAACACCCAGCTAGACAGAAATTAACATTGCTGCACATAAAAGCATTTACAGTTAAAAATACTTTCTTGAGCACTTCATTGAAGTAAAATATTGCCAAGTGCTGTTTTTTTTTTTGTTTCCTATCTCCAGACAGAGTTAACAGTGCTCATTCACAAGCAATTACAAATCAGACAATTAACTTTCTTGTGTGCTTCTTAATTTTTTTTTTTCATTAGGAAACAGGCCAAAGAGTCCTCTTTAGGGCTAGCAATCATTTACATGCTGAATGATTTACACCTGTTTACACCCACAATTTGGAGCTATTAAGTAAAAGTTGTGGCTAGAATTTAAAATGCCACCAGTGTCGGTGTTTCATAACATGAGTAACAAGACCCATGTCCATAGGGCTGACAATGGCTTTGCACCAATCATAGTAAATAAAAACGATGATATTGAAAATAATGGACCTCAAAAATGATCTTTTAGGTTAATAAATTACCAATGAACTGTTTGGAGTTTGACTGAGATGAGATGTTAGCAGCTGCTGGATTTAAAACAATCCAACTGTATGACTGTCAACAAAACACTGTTTTTAATCATACTGGTGATAACCGTTCAATTTGTCAGGTCAGGAGACCCCATGGAGTAACTTAAGATGCTTAAGAGTATTTGACTTTAACCTACTGGCTAAAGAGGTGATGAACTGGCCATATGGATGAGATTGTACAGTAGGTCCTTGAGTGAGATGAGACAAGAAGCTGCTGCATGTGTAGTAAAGATAGATTAATGGAGGGCTGTTAAGCAAAGAATGCTGGGAAGAAAAGAGCAATGTTTTTTATCTTGTTTCTTATTGGATGGAGGTAATAGATGGTTGGTTAAATGAAGGGGGGTTGTCTGCTGAAAGCTTTTATTTGTATGAAAAATTGAATTTACTGTACATGGAAATCTAGTTTAGGATTTCCTTTTTACAGAGAAGTGCTTGTTTACATCAAACTACAACTGGGACTGTTGGGTAATGTCTCAAAGAGTTTATTAAACCTGGAGGCTACAAACAAATAAGCAACACCGCCATAATGATCCTCTTATTTGCAACATTAGCTTTTATGAGTTTCAATAGACAGTAGAAGTTTTATAAATCGTGATAAGCAATGACAAGCACAAGCTTTTTGAAGACTTTTCAGGAAATTTCTAAGTTTAAAGAAGAGGAGTTCCAGGAATAAAAGACAAATTGGCCATCAGTTCATACATTTCCAGTGACAGAAAGTGTGAATCAGAAAGTATGGTGTGAATCCTGTGTGAGTAAGAATAAAGAATAATCCTACAATTCTTTAAAAGCCACCTCAACTAGTAAGGTTTTGTCTATTCATTCATCTATCAGAATTTACTTCATTCATTTTGAGGATCAAAGCAACCTACTGTATAACTTATTGTGGAAGCACAGAGCACAAGGAAACAATTTAGAGACATCAATTGATCAAGCCAACATCTTTGAGAGGTGGGAGAAAATCAGAGCACCCAGAGAAAACGCATGTGGGAAGGGGGTCTTTAAAACTCTCACTCACACAGAAGGTGCCTCCAGAAACTGTGAAGCAACAGCACAATCCACCATGACATAATTCTGCCAAGCTTTATGCACATGATTTCTTGCTTATTTCATTGAATGTGTGATATATGGTAAAATAATATTTAAGCATGAACATAACCAGCAAGCAATTACATTGAAATACTACACGCACTACCATAATAAAGTACAAAATAGCCATAAATCATAGTACTTTAGTTCTGGCCAAAGGTCACCACCATTCTGAGTTTTTCCATGTCCATATCATCCCTATAAACATTTGTTTTCTCTTTTCAGATTGATCCCCTTCTACACATTCACTATCCTCCAGGCAGGAAACACAGAACATGAAGCTAGCCCAATCTCCAACTTTATCTTATATTTTTTTGAAATAGTGTATATTTAATCGGGTTGTAATTATCTTTTAAGTGAGACCTTTATGAAGATCTAGGAAGTTCTCTGCGATTTTTAACTAATATAGCAAAATGTATAGACTATAATGAAATAAAGATTAACTGATTTGAGATGTAGTTTAAACAAATCATTACATTTCTGCCTTATCATCCCATAGTATTAAGCATGAATACTTTGAATACATGGCAGAAGTTTGGATAATGAGCTACACTGAGAGAGAACTGAAATGTTCTTATGCAGAAGGCTTCAGTGCTGCCAAAATTAATAAAAAAGGTCATGTTTTCTTCATTGTTTCACATGACAAGATGGCAAAATAAGCTGGAAATGGTAAGACTAGGCATAAAGACTGAAATGCATAATGAGACACAGAGAGAGGGAATGCCACACTCAGTGCACAGAAAAGCTGAAGATATGAACTGCATGGAGAGGTGAGAATTTCAGCATGTAAAGTGAGCCCTCGCTGGTCAATTGCAGAGCTGCCTGTGTTTGTTCCATTGCTCCCCAAGGAATGGTGATGGTAAGTTTGGCTCCATTCTGCTTCTGTCAGAGGAGCTCAGCTATTAATAACCTGGAAAGGAGGAGATGGTTTAAAATGCTTTATTTAGAAGTAAATGGTTGAGATCTATGGTTGAGGTGAATGACTGGAGTACACAGATACAGTACAAAGACTCACGGGCATATGAAGTATTTAAATGGCATAGAAACATACAGTACAGGAAGTCAATGATAGCCAGCTCCTGTCCTGGAGAACCATTGTCCAGTAGAGTTAACAGGCATCATTAAATCATTTGTTTTTTTTCCCATTTTTTCTTTTCATTTTGAGCAATAAAGCAATATTCAAAGGTGCTTCAATAAATAAAAGTAACCAGAGTTTCCATAGTAGCAATATTTGCACACAGCTACCAGCAAAAACTATAATAAGACTTTGTAATTGTAATTATTATTATTATAACAAAGAAATCCAGTAGAATTTAAACAAAAAAGGATGGGGGAAAGCCAAAGAAAATGTAAGAGGACAATGCATGGGGAGCAAAGACATACTGTACTGTAAAGTGAGCCAATCAGGAAATCAAAACAAAACTGACCACCAGGTAATTAAACTAAAAAGAGTATCTAAGACAAAACACATGAATTAGAAGGTTCCAAATTAGCAGACAATCGTTAGATAATTGGGATCACAGATTAAACAAAAGCAATGGAGATGAATGTAACATGAGTGGATACACACTCTTCCAGACAGACAAGAAAGACAGAAGAGTGGAGAGTGTAGCACCACTGTTTATATCACAAAGAGTATACAGAATCAGGAACTGAAGCTAGAGGAATTGGGAGTTTCTGAATCTACGAGGGTCAGAGTATGAGGGTTGCAACAGTAATGGCTAATGACTTTTTTCTGCATGCTCAGATAAGGTGTTGTACTTAGCAGGTGTTGGAGCACGTACTAAAGGAAATGCTTGCATTGACCTTGTCTTTTCAAACAAACAAAGGTGAGTGAACCATTAGGGAACTCAGATCATAATAATTTGTGCTTGTAACTACATTTTGAAACTGTGTAGATTGATTCAAAATCAAAAATTTATGAATAAGGAATGTGGCAGAGCTTAATGGTCAAACTGACTACTTAAATCCACTGTAGTTTAAGTATAGAAGGTAGTTTTAATATAAGAATATGAGAACATTGTGATAAAACATTGTTACCTTCAAGCAGGTACTGTAGCTGTGTCTGTATGCATAGGCTGCAAAGGAACAAGTGAAGGTTTATTCTGAAAAGAGAAGAAAAACAAAACATTTTGGCTGTGGAGCCTTCTTTTCTTCTCTTTTCAGCATAGAATAAACCTTTACTTGTTCATTTTGTTACCTTGTTTACTGAAGCACCCTTGTAAATGTAGCTCTGTAAAAGCTGCTTGAGGGTTCTGTAATATTTCATTCTATTACTATATTAAATTACTGTAATAACAATGTGAATTACTTTCAGATGTACTGTATGATGTGTGGTCGTTGTTGCTTGAATCCCATTTCTACTGTCTGTTCTAGACTGCTTTTCTGAACAGGTTGGCCACATAATTTACCCAATTTCCATCACCCCAAAATAACTGCAGCCAGTATAATTAGGGCTCTTTGCTTTTGGGGTTACTTTTTTGCCAGTCTATCTACAATACCTAAGCCACTATATTTCCTGTTTAACATATCAGTGTTTATTAATAGCAAAGGAAACCTCAGTGCTTCTATGACAGCTATTAAACAAACCAAAAGAGAAGCTACAGTATATCATCATGATAACATAAGAGTCATGTGAATTGGCTCATAAGTGGCTCAACCAGTAAAGGGGCTTGTCCAAACATTACTGGAAGTGCGACTACAGTAAATGACTGTGATCATGACTTTACATACGTCAGGCTACAACTTGCTGCCAACAGAGCTGGATGGGTTCAGATGAACATAAGATGTGCTGTAAACAAGAGGAGGCCATTCATCCCATCATGCTCTTTTGGCACTTGGCATGTTTGGTGCCAAGTACAGTACACCTAAAATTTCATCCAGTGATGCACAGATCGAGGGTGTCAACTGCCTGGATGGAAAGTTGGTTCTAGATAGAAAGAGCTTGTTATTTAGTCTTAATCCCAAATATATTTCTTCAAATTACTTGAGTCAAGTCTTTCTATACCTCATACAGTAGCATTTCATATACTTGGATCAAATCTCCATAGTTCGAGAATAAAGAGATTCACCTCCTTTTACAAGACTGTCACAAGACTAGGAATCATTCTTGTGCTCTTCCATGAGCTCTATAACTAAGGTTATAATAATATTATGATATAGCTTCCAAACCTGAACACAATATTCTGATTGATACTTTACTAGTAAATCCTAGAGAGAGGGGAGGATGTTTTCCAGGGAGGGGTCCATTCCATGCTGTATATACAGTATATCCAATATTATCACTGAATGTCTGCGGTGTACTGAAATACCTACTTGGCATCACGTGAATGTCTTTTTTTCTGTGATTCATTAAAGAAGTACTCATTGAAGCTACTGACTAAAAATAACTGAATGTGAATTAATATTTTAATTGAGAAACCACTCAGGCTCAAAATCTGTTATAAAAATATAATATGCAAAGATGTGACAGGTTGCTTTTTGCCAATTCACCAAATGAAATAAGACAACACAGCTGATTTGTTCACAGGCTGAGGCACTTTCAATCTCTCCGCCAAAGAAACGAGAAGATTGAACCTTTCATCACAGCAAGTCTTTTGACAAATTCCTTTTCACAACTGAAAATAGCTCTCTCAACACTAACTCTCTTGAGCTATTTCAAGGTGATGTGTTTTTTTTTATCCAAACTGAATCTCAATACAAGCAAATCCACAAACACATTATTTCAAATCTGATACCATCTCAAGGCTTTTTAAGCATCTTACGACATGCCTCCTTAGTAAAACAATCCAGTCTAAAAACCTAGAATCGTGTGCTTGTCCGCATGTAGTCATTTTCTATGAATGAAACAAGCTCAAAGTACAAGATTCCGTAAACAAAACCTCACTGATGAACTGTTACCAGCTCCTCATATGGCAGCTAGTAGCTCTGGGAGTGAAGGAAAATGACTTGTTCAAACAAATGGGCTAAATGGCCTTCTCTTGTTTGTAATCATTCGTGTATTCTTATAGTCTCGTCTCTGACAGCACTTTGGTTAAAAGCACTTCCTAGGTTAGTACTTTATATTACTGCTATTAACCTTAGTTAGAGAAGGGACAAGAAATCAATTTCTGTGCCGGTTCTAAGTGTCTCACTGGGGACCCAGTTAATTACCCTGGGTTGAGCACCTCTGTGCTGAAATATATGTCTGAGTAATATAAGCCCTCCTGCTCACCTCCACCTGTGACTGAGACTGGAGTACATCTCCTCTTGTCAGCAGAGTGGTAACACCTGCACTTTACAAACCTCATCCAGAAGAGCAAATTAGCTCCACTGATAACAATTACCCGCCAGGTGTCAGCATTGACAGACGGCACAGAGCTGGGCTTTTTTTAACAGGTTTGGGGGGTTGAATAATCAACCATTTTACAAGAGGCAAGTGTGGCACTCTCAGGCAATATCCCGGCCTGAATGATAGTCACACATAATGGTGCAATTTGCAATTCAGGGGAAGGGAAAAAAGCCATTTAGTCACTTGTATAAAAGGTTTATATAAAATAAATTACACATTTATGGTTACTCATACATACAGTATATAACATACATACTATAGATCACCTGTATATACTGTATAATGTGTGTGTGAATATGTAAGAACAAAAAAATTACAAAATTAATCTAATTTTTGAGAGAAGACAAAACATTACTGGGGCACAATTAAAAATCCAATTGGAAACAAGGTCATTCCATTAATTGTCCAGAACTCTTTCATTGAGCTGCTGATACTGATATTCCCTTCATAAGAAAGTGAATTAATTAGAAATAGCAAAAAGGATTAGGACTGGCCAATTACGATGTCTCTGTGGTGTGCTCAATTGATTTTTATTGCATTCTGTATGTCTGAATAATAAAATGAGTTTGAAGTATTCTGACAGTAACAGCATTCGCCTGTTTTAATTAAGACTAGAAGAGAGATCAAAAGAGGTGGGCTAGTTGAAGGGACACAAAATAGCTAGCATCAAACAGTTTAAGATGCATGTATAGAACTGTAGAGTGGATGAAGCTGAAATTCTTAGAAAGGGAAAGAGAGAAGGTGAAATATCCCATTTCACAAATAGAATCACATTAATATTACATAACTCACACATATCAATATACAGTACATTCTATAATATGCACATTTACTGATTTCACTGAAAGTTCCAGTTTTATCTCCAAAACTTCTTTAAGTTGGTGACTGTATTGACTCAGAAACAGAAGAGAGAATAAACATGAATCATGTTGAATTGTCTTGTGATGCTCTCCTGTGTATTGCAAAGTATTGTTGATTGTAACGGTTTTGCCAAAATGCACATCCTTTCCTGGGTAAAGCCTATGTGACACTATACAATGTTTTGAAATAATTGTATAGCAAGGAAAGCTTTCAAGCAAAACATTTGCACAAAACAGACAAATATCAGTTGAAGTTCATATTCTGTTCTCTCGTAGTCTATCAAGCATAAATATTAGAAATAATGTGACATTATTTGGCCACATGAAATTCTAACAGTTATTGTCCCATATTCTTAACCATTGTGAATCAATACTTCTTTAACATTTTAATCTGGAAGCTGCAGTTGTCTTTCTATACATTATGTAAAATGTATTCATACAGTAGATTTATAAAACATTTGTATATAGTAACAGACAATGTTTTGCTTGTAACATGGAACTGATCACTTTTAGAGGTCTCAAACACTATTAGTGCTCTGTTGAAATGTTTACTGCATATTTAATCTAAAAGTGTAAGCATGGTATGTTAACCCTGCAAGATGAAGTGTTGCTGACTTTTCTTCAGGTCTCTCTTATCACTCAAAGTGGACCTGAAGGTCTTGCCAGACTGTGGGGAGCAGGTGGTGATGCAGTCAGCCTGTATGTCTTGGAAGAAGCCCAGGTCCAGACAGCAGGGGAGTGTTCAGTGTTGTATGGAGGTATGCTTTCTGAACAAAGTGAAAATGAACTCCTAGGGTCCAATGGCCCTGAGCCATATTGTAGCCATCGCTCTGGTCCTCATCTTGCAACAGCAACCATTTCATACAAAATGGAAAGCAGGCGTGCTTGACTGCAATGAATGGGTAAATGAACATAACGTTGTATTAGACATAGTATAGCTTTAATGTGGTATATGCAATGCTTGTTTACAATTATACATTGTAAAGAGCCCTGCCATTAAATTGACAGATCCCCAAAACAGTTTCCCAGTTTTGCCTCAACACCTCTATCCCTGCTGTATAAAGACTTTTTGCATTGGGCCTGGCACGAGCCACAAAGACAAATAACTGGACTGTATTGTGTTTGTGCACTCTGTTTTGTGTCTGGTGTGTTGCTGCAATAGATTTAACATGGCACGGCTCTGTACAATGCATTAATGTTAACTTTATTTCCCAAATTAGATCTGTCAGTAATTTAAAATTTGCTGGCCCAGTCAATTAATTGCAATACACTTAGGAATACAACCAAAGTGTTCTTCTAGTTTTTGGTGGGTTTTAGTTGGATTTTCTAAATAATGGTGTAGGGGTATAGCTATCCCATCCTGGCTTTCAGGTCTGTCCTACAGTATCTTTAACACAATAAAAAAGCTCTCAGAGCTCCTAAATGAAATTCAGATGCTGTGCAGAACAAACCCAAAGTCCTGATAAACAGGTCTGGCTGTTGTCTTATCAGAGGGCTTCTTTTTTTGTCTTGATTGCCCAAGTTCACATTCTCTTTACACTGGTCAATGTTAGTAATGCAGCATGATTTTGCCTTTCTTGTGAAAAAATATATTAAGTATTCTTGGATTTTCTTAGTATTAATGTTTTTTTTTGTACCACAGTCTAAAAAACACATTAGCTATTCACTTCAGTGTCATTTGGTTAGTGCCAAGAAAAGAGTTTTCAAATTCTGAAAATTACCATCAACAGAGAACAAATTAATAAATTAGTACTAAAGAGAGAATCATTCTGGTATTTTTATACAAATCATCTAATTCACAGCTATATTATAGCACCATCACAGTGTTCCCATTCTTCAAAGTGATTAATTAATTACGCTGTGCTAAAAAATTGATATAAAACAACAGAACTCTCACAAGAAATAAACATGTTAAAAACTGGAAGGTTCTGAGAATTTTGGATTTAACAGTGCGGTACAGACGTTATTTTGTAGGACAATATAAATTTCTAAGTTAATCAAAAATTGGAGAGTAATTTCTTTGAACACATTTATCCTCTTCTAAAGTGCTATTAAATGTCTGCAGCAATAAAAAATATTTAACTGCTGAAAGACAGCCTTGAAATAATATACAGTTTTGAGGATTTAGATAATAAGTACAGATTTTTTTCTGGCATGTTTATACCCTCAGTATTTACTAGTTAATTGAGTGAAAGTGACCTAATAAGCTGACAAAAACACTCCATTTATGTGAGAGGGAATTATAAGAGACGCTTATGTGCTTTGATTTAATAAAAAGAAAAATGAAGAAAAACTAGACTAGCTATTTTACTTAAAAGGAACATCTCCAAACTGGGACAGTATAAATAGATTCATTTTTTCAATTTTGATTGTACACTTACTGGGTTGTATAGTACTGTATACTGTACTATTTGTAAAATCTGACCTTCCTAATTTTTCCCCTCAATTCACTTAGTGAAGCAATTTCTCTCTCCAGCCCTGACCTTCGAGTTGGGCTCCTTATGCTGGATGAACCGGGTTCTCTTCTAAATGTAATACCATTCTCTTTGGGATTCTTTCGGATGAAAGCTGCTATAAATATATTGCAAGGATTTGTATGATTGATTCTGATTTCTAGAAGATAGACTTTTAAAATATAACATTTTTCATATTCTTTACATACTGTAGAGCTAAAAACATTAAGTATCAGAATGATGGGCTTAGCAGGCTTGATCATTTGTTCTTCCCAAATTTTTGCTTTAATCATACTTTAAACATACAGTATTCATTGCAGGTCCAACAGTGTGAAAAAAGGAATGGCAAAACAAGTAATTAAAAATGGCAGTGAAAAGAAATGAGGAGGCTGAAAGATGTGAAACCAAAACTCACAACTAAATAGCACTGGTTGGAAACAGGAAAAATA
This sequence comes from Lepisosteus oculatus, assembly GCF_040954835.1. NCBI lineage: Eukaryota > Metazoa > Chordata > Actinopteri > Semionotiformes > Lepisosteidae > Lepisosteus > Lepisosteus oculatus. The sequence continues at coordinate 35,007,215 of NC_090704.1, forward strand.
CAAGAGAGATGAGAACGACAGAGCTTCTCCTGTTAGGATGAATTATGTTTTTGTCAATATAATTGACTTATTCTGCCAGCACAACAGTTTTCAGCCAAAGACCACTGTTATGCCAAAAGACCCTGTGAGCTTTGGACTTCAAGCAAATTCAGGTACATTATTTAAGTTATCTGAAAATTAAAAGGTTTGGCCTTTATTCTAATAACTCCATGATAGCAGTGAATATTAATATTATGAATATTATGTTAGCAGTGATTATTAATAATTAAACGACTTTATGACCGTAGCAGACCTTAGAACTGCTCAAAAAGGCAGGTTTCTAGAATAACTAATGTGCTCTCAGTGACCTACTATAACTTCACAATAAAACTAACCTGCCAAAAATGTGAAAAATTTAAAAATGTTATTTTGGTGTTATTTTTTTAAATTAGACCAAAGCTCTTTAAATTGTTGGAAGACCGTCTAACAGTGCAGTAAGGAAATCAACACAAAAGGTTATGAAAGGGGTATCAGACTTTCTCACACAAGAAAAACACAGGGGATTATTGTTAATGTCGATTGTACAGGCACAGAGACAGGGACTTCAGAGGAATTGGAATGTGACACGCATCTAGGCTAAGTAACAGTAACAGCCACATAGTTAAGATTCACAGTTAGATTTAAATAAGCACCAAAATACAGTAAAAAGAAGTTACCAGAGATTAAAGGCAGATTCACAGCAGCAAGTTACCACAATCACTCCACACTCCACATTATTAATTACAAAGGCATGGGATCTTTCAAAACATTTCATTCTAGAACAAAGGAAAAACAAGATTTTCCGATGAAACTGTCATAAATTTTCTCTATTGCTTTCCTAATTAAACTCTTCTTTAAATGAAAAATCTACACGTATACACAATCATGGCACTTTTTCTGTCACTATCTGGTGTTTTCTTAGACTTGCAGAACCTATTGCTCTCCCTTTCAAACTACAGTAATTTTACCTTTCAGCCCTAAAAAGCTTTGAAAAACTTCCTACAGAAGGCTTCTGCAGAAAACATAAATTCTCATACTTAAAACATTTTCTTCCTACTCCAAAAGATAACTGAAGAACCACTGACTACTGAAAATGACTACTGCATTTTGTTAAAAAAAAAACACTTGCACCGTACAGTACAGTAGCAAAATATGTAAAATGAAACTCCATGCTGCGCTCTTCAGTTACTTCACTCTAGTGGCTTTTCCCTGAAACACCTCCAGCAGTCTCCTTCTAGAGGAAGTCCAAAGATATCAAGTGTCAGGCAAGCAGAGGGCAGAGAAAGTAGAAACAGAGAACTAAATCCCTGCCAGACAGCCTCACTCCTTGGAGAATACTGTATCTCAGAACCTGTTGATGTGTCTTCACCTGCCAGGGAGAAGAGGCAGAAAATAGAGAATTAAAGACGAGGAGCAGGGGAGAGCAAAACAAGCTGTGCAAGTCATGGGTGGAAGCAAAAAAAGGCAGAGACTGTACAACAACCTGTAGGGGAAAGATAGGACATGGATTATGTTGAGTCAGAGAGCAGAGGGCTGAGTGAAAGAGAGGGAGGGGGAGAGAGAGAGAGGGGAGGGGGTGGAGGAAAAGAGAGAGGGAGAGACGTAGGATAAATCCTTGCAACATAATGATTAGGGCTCACAAGCCCTTCACATGACATGAAGAGTAGAGACCAGGATTACAACTGAATAGAATAAGCAAGAAAAGGGGGAGGGGTTGTGCAGGAATCTGTGCACAACCTGGCTGAGATAGCTCTCCCAACTTCCAGAAAGCACTTTGCTGTTCGTACTGCCTTTTGCCATCTGCACGGATGAGCCCGCCTGCCTGGCAGTTTAACTCCTGCATCTGGAGAGCTGGGAGATATTTAATGGAAGAACGCTGGAGCCAGCTGCATCACACTGGACCCCTCAGAGCCAAGAGGATGGGCAGAGAGTTTGCCAACGAGACTTTATAGGGGCAAAAATAAAAAGGAAAAGAGGGTCAAAAGAGATGAGACACAGAACGGAATGTATTTGTTGCTTGCGTAAAAGTCAGTCCACTTTTCTCTTCTTTCTTTTTGAATAGAGGTTTGTGGAGGGTTATAGATTAGACAGCTGATTGAAGGTGAAAAGGCTGGTCTGGTCCCTGTAAGGGAGCTGCATTCCGACACACAGAGACTCACGTACACACACACACTCTCCTGCTCTCACTCGCTCTCTATTCTGACTGTCACACACAGCGTCTCGGCTGCCTACCTGCTCTCACCTACCCCAGGCGGATATCGCAACTTTAATTCTCCCCTAGAAGCCGTCAAACAGGAAATTTACGAAGGGCTTGCTGGTACTTTCTCCTTCCTCCCCACCATCAAACATTCACTCTCCCCAGCAGCAGCAGCTCTCCGGCAAACAGCAAAGGGGATAATGTGACCTTCTGCCAAGTGCTGGACAGCATGCCACCCTCACAGCGGGCACCGCTGACACAGAAATAGACTCAAACAAGTGCTGAGAACGAACCTGAGGCAGGTGAGCACCACCAGGGGATGAGCCTTCAGGAGTCTGGGCTGGATGTGGATTGCCAACACAGGTACGAACCGCACCTCAAATCCCGAAAGACTCTGTGCTTCCCTTCATGTATTTATACTTTTGCATCTTTCCAGGAAAGGTAACACTTTTGTTTCCTTTTTCCAAATCTTGATGTTGAGTTTCTAGGATTTGAGGACATGACAGTTCATATCACTATAAATATTATTCTTTTTAGGCACAGCTGCCTTCATGCAGCTTTAAATCTTATTTTTTCTGCCTAGGGAATTAGGGAAGAGACAAGAGAATTCAGTCTCACCTTGGTTTCACAGCAGAGTTGCATTCAGTTTTAAACAGGTGATGCTAAGTATGGATCAAAGCCGTGCAACTAATCTGCACAGGTTTGCTTCAAGGAATGTGACGAGAGGCAAACATCTGTCTAGCTGGTTATAGATTTTCACGGCACCGTGTAACAGATTTAGCTCACTGTGAATTCCTTTTGCCTGAAAGACATGTTTTGTTGAATAACATACAGGAGGGTTTGCTTTGAACTGTTGCAGCCTTGTGATGTAAGTTTCCCTGTTAAAAAGGATTAGATCATGAAGCATCGATTAGCTATTATTTTTTCACTTTAGTATTGTAATCAAACAAAACAGGAGATGGCTATGAGTGTTTGTGTTTAATAAATACACTACATATCGTGCTGTTATACAGAATAAGAAATACGAATCATATTGTTTAGCAGGTTGATACATTTCTGGTTTTATAAACTGCTGAATCCAGGTGTTGGTATTTTCCCTTTAATGTGACCAACATGTGAGAATGAAATATTAATCTCTGTGCTTTTGTGCAGTACAGTTTGCATAAGAGTCTTCAGTTTGCAAGAGTAAAAGAGTAAAGCATGCAACTGATACAGCTGCTGTGAAATTGCTTTTTTATTTTTGTTCCCATATCACAAACATACTTGTAGTCAATGTACATATTTCTACGCACAAGCATACTGTACATATAGTATATAGTATAGTAAAAATTATAGTATACATATAGTACTTGAGTCTTTTTCTCAAGTTCTTTCACTAGCAGTTCGTGTCTTATGTAAATGGAGATTTGTCCTGTTTATCTGTTGCTGCAGGATGCACTGTAATGGACATTTTTCATTACTCTATCAGAGATGCGAGACTGCTCCAACTGTTGCAGCGAGCAGAGAGAAGGAGTTGAGTAAACAGTGCCTTTGCTCTCAGTTAAAGATGCTGCACTTAGGCTTTGTGAAGAGATACAGCCAGTCTGTCTCTGGAAAAAAAGGGACAAATGAACTGCCCACTGCAAGAGAGTAAATTGTGAAGCAGATGACTAGATATACTGTATGCTGGGAATGTGACAGGAATGTGTGACCGTCAGTCCTGCCATGAAAGAGATGGGGGCTGTAATTGCCTTGCAAAAGCTAAGGGGCATTTTCCTTTTTTAATTCTCCCTCTCCCTGTTTTATTCAGTGGATTTTCCCTTGGCTCCCCTCAGCAGCATTTCTGCCTGCTACTCTTTTGTTTGTCTCTGCTCCTTTTCAAAGTTTCGTGTTTCCTGATCTGACTGAAGAGAAGTCCGCTGCACTTAGCCTTTAGCGCGACATCTGGAGACTGATGATATTCATGGTTTATCTCTCTGTCTTTCAAAAACAATCTGAACTCTACCTAGTCAAATGATCTTTTAAAAAGACCTGTTAATCCAGAATGGATTCTATTAATTAAATCACTTCACACTCGTTTTTTTTGCATTGTGAGGTTTTTAGCACTTTCATATTGTATTAGTAAAAGTTTATCAGACTCTACTTACATGGCTGTCTCATCCATTCCAGATTTATCATTTCTGTAAGCCATCACATGTGAATGTTACTGTTGTTCACTGTGCTTTCCCGACTTTACAATGGGAATACTAGAGCATACCATTGTACTGAAAACATTTATTTCCACAGACACTATAGAAAATCCATGATCACATAACAGTTATGACATAGAGCATGTTGGAAATAAAACATAGAAAACTGGCAGTGTTGTTCTTATGCAATTCCAAATATGATGCCTCATAATTTGTGCATGAAATTGCAGTTTGGAAACCTACAATTAATCAAACCGCTGTGAAATGAGAGTTCTATTGAACAGTTGCTGCAATATTAATACTTTATGTATAAATCAGCTGCTTACCTATACAGAAGGTGCAGTACTTGAGTATCAATAGGGCGAGTTAGTGGCATCTGCGTTAGTCTGCTTGACTGCTGAAAGTGGATGATTGTGCATTAGAAATGTCTTTATATGGAAGTTATGCATTTTACAAACATCCTTGTGTGTCAAATGAGGTATGCACTCCTCAAGCTCAAGAAAAATATTTATTTTCTTTATGCTGCTGTGTAGAAGTCTTAAACATTTAAACACAATCAGGAGTTACAATACATAAGTACCTGTAGGTTCACATACGATATTACCTAAGGTTCACATCTATTATCTTCTGTCAAACCATATACAGGATCTGCAGCAGCTCAAATCTGAAATACCTCAAATGGTACTGTTTTTCTTTTTTACCCCCGTGCATTTTTACAAGATCAGTGTGGAATTTTTCTGTTCCTTTTCTATGAAAGAAGTGAGTTATAGATAACAACCGAGTCAGGTCCTGTGTGTAGAGTATGTACTTGAAGTACCACATGGTTTAATCTGGCGAGACTTCGCCCAGATGAGTTTGCTGTTGGACTGATGCTTTTCAAGTGGCGAGGACATGTGTTTAGTGGTATGGAGAGGTAGTAGATAGAATCTGGGAATGTGCCAGTCACAGTTCAATAACTGTTTATGGTAACAAGTGCTTCAGCTTTCATCCGCTTGCATATGTTCTTCATTGGTGCTGTTCTGAGTGTAAACAGTGGCACTGATAAAATGCTTTTTGCTGAAAACAGCCTGTGGGCGCTTTTAGAATGCCATACTCATAGCAAAGTGCAGAATCAAGGAAAATCTGGGATACCTTTCATACTTCAATGTATAGAAGGTGATCCCTGAAATCATTGCTACAATCAAAGGACCAGAGTAAATTATACAGTATAATACTGTACAATAGTATGAAAAAACGACACTTAAATTTAGCTGTTTAGATTTGGCTGTTTAGAAGTACATAATATGCTACAAATAAAATATGATACATTTCCAAAGCACTCAAACAGTATATACAAACTACGCTTGTTAGTAAGATACAATTAGAAGTTAGAATACAACCAGGACAAAAGCATTCATCTCATTACAGCCAACACTTTATTAGTAATACTTCCTCTAAAATAACTTGCAGTGCGTATTATAAAATGCAGTTTCACATCCAACTGAGTTTCAGGTGCAAAAACATGAAGTTATCAACAAATACAAGGTACGTCAAGGCTTTAGTTACACCATTTTAGATTTCAAGATATTTCTGAAGCTAGAAAAATTCAGCAAGACTTAAAAGAGTTTTTGAATTTTGAGAACGCCAGAAGAAGTGGGATCTTGACTATGCAGCTAGAAAGCATTACAATGGTCATGTTTTATTGCTATCCATATTGCAAAATTCCTGTGTTTGTTTTTAGTCAACAGAATGCTCTCACATTCTAAAAAGCATATCATACTTGGTGATTGCAGTCTAATAGCTAAATAAAAATATATAGATCAAACTGTTTTTGTGCTGGGCAGCAATGCTATTCTACTGTAGTGTAAATTGTAGAACTGGACACAGCTGCTAATACACCTGTCCAGGCAGAGAAATGTGCCAGATTGAAAGAGAAAAGGTTGAAAGTGTATGGTGATTAACAGGCTTTGCTCATTAATTGAGTAAACAACACCAACAATGCTATTAGAGAAGCTCAAGGGCAGCAGGCTGGCAGAGAGTGATTCCTTCTTCTGAGGAATTGACAGTGAGAGTGCATTACACATAGAAAAACAAAGTTACGGCACAATTATACAGTGTTCCCATCTCACACACCCCCAAAACAGACCCTGGGGTCACAACATGTGTTGCCAGCTTCACACTGAGTTTTGATACTGTTCGCATCAACACAAGACAGAGGGAGGTTTCTGTTCCGTGCTCAACTGTCATATCGAGGGACACCACTTTTAATTTGCATCAAGCAAAGAGACTGGGAGACAGGGTGGCAATGAAGCACACACTATAAAATCTATTCTTGGCAGAAGCTCAGTCTCCAAGGTCATACTAAAAGCAATCGTACACTCCCAGGGACTTCTGTGGCTCAGTTCTTCTGCGATCCCTCAACACTTCATGTCCTTTACAGCAGAAGAATCTCTGACCACTGGATGTGTACAGTATGCATGTTTGCAGTTTTCGAAACAAGGCAGTAGTTTCAAAGGTTAATGTATTTATACTGTATGCGAACAAGCACACTCCTCCTTTTTGTATTGATCAAAAAAAGGATTTATCTTCTTCAAACATTCTGTCCACAGATTAAACTATGTGCCACAAATACCGGCACACGACCGAAACTGGGAGTTTTCAATAGGACGTCTATGTTTCTGATGCAGATCTCGATCCGTTTCTGATTCAGTTCAGATCCAGAATTATTAGGATTGTTAGCGGTGGTAGTAGAACTAGATATTTGCTTTTATGGAGTAATACCTGAATTAACCCTAATACATGTGAGGACACACCATATTATAAGTGTATACAGTACAAAATCAAACAGTATGTACAATTACCTGAATAACATTAGTTAATACAAAGAAAAAACATGAATGTACACTAACTTGTATTGTAACAACATATAAAATATTTTAGATGTAAAGAACTCCTATAGGATTCAACAAGATGTGACACATCTACTGTACAACTGAGGAACAAAAGCAGGAGATTCATGTTTCTATGAGACCTAGACTGTCAAGAGGGAGAGGACAGATAAGGTAGAAATGAAGTCCACTTTGTAGCCTGGCAGATTCAGGGACCAACGGAGGAAGAACAGAAGGATAAAGGAGGGAATTAAATAAATACATACATTTGTGTCATTAATTTAAATTTCCTAGACTGATTAATGTAAAAATCAGAACACTTATTGTGCTATACTTTGGTATAGAGTCTAGAAACCCCCGAAAAACATGTCACATTGACATTCTTTCTGTAAGTGAGACATGTATCACTAAGTACATCCCACAAAAGATTAAATAAGCTTGCATGTGGCTCTAAAGTCAATGCCCTCTGGGACAGTAAATGCAAACCATGTGTTTGGGAGTGGCAGTTCAGCTCCTTTCTTCAAGGGCTGCATCCTGAAGATTTTAGCAACAGGTTATGACCTGAAAAATCAGTAGATTATTCTCACACTATTTATTCAATTGAATGACTAATTGTTGAGCTGGAACTCGGTGAAACAAGCACATCAAAGCTTTTACAAAAAGGATAATACATGTGCCTAGGGTGACCCAAAGATCCTGATATTTAAAGCAACAAGGTATTATTGATTTGAAGAGCTTGTATTGAGTAAAAAATGCAGTAGCAACTGACTGACTTGGTGTTTAGTAAACTTACAATTGCTGTGATTTATTGCACCTGAGAGCTTACATCGCTGGCATTGAAAGCAAATCCAGTCATTGATATTGTCACGCCCTCTGCGTAGGCACTCCTACTCTATCCTGTCCCTAGTTTCCTTTGCTTTGCAGTCCTTCCGGTGTCTCTCTCTCTGGGGCTACAGTATATATTTGCAGGTCACTCATTCACCTTCGCTCAGCATTGACGTTCAGATGTCCTGAGACCTGCCTAGCATCCAGGTCGCCCCTTGTCCGCTGCCTGAGGGCATTGGTTTCTACAGTATACAACACCTGAACTGCTGAGCCCTGGCTAATCCCCTGTTCTGCCGCTACGCATATGGGTCTTTTTCCGCTCTCCTGCCTCTCCACGGTTCGTCCCTTCAGACATCCGTGACAGATATTTGTAGTACAGGACTTGATGTGTGAATGATGGATATAGCTGTGATACACATAATGTTTTGGACGAAAGAGTACAATGTTCTCATCCCTCCCATGTTGGTACCCTTTAGGGAAGGCAGTACAATATGATCTGTTGATTTAAACGAAAGTCAAAAAACATGCTATGCATTTGATATCCACTGTGAATGTTGGATAGCATGGCACACTTCTGCATAAGGTGAATCTGTTAAAGCAGGCAGTGCATATTTGTATGGACTAAGCACAGACATTAAATGATTAATGTCATTCTTTTCTATGCAACTTTACTAAAGAGTTTTCTAGGAGGGGCTGGTAGGAAAACAGGCAGCCAGCACTCTCAGATGGCACCATGTAGAGTGACATCTGGCCAAAGGATTCTGCTGCGGCCTCTATTGCTGGGAGCTTAAATGGGTCTTAGCTTGATCTTTCACATTTTCAGCATGTTATTCTGACTGTACACAATCACAAAGGCATGAGCTGTCTCTGCCCAGGCATGAGTTGTCTCTGCCCACCTTCTCAATATAAAATACTGTCAGCTATTAATTATTAGTTAATACTAAATGTTAATGGAGTCCACTGAAGAAATGAGGACAGTTAAGTCCAGTATGGGCATTGTTTCTTTATACTAGGAAACATATCAGACTCCCATACAAAGACAATTCAGAATAGTCAGAATCTCCATTTAATGTCTTCACCTCTAGAAAGCATCTTCTTTAGCATTATGTCCCCTCATGGTATGCTGGAGCATTAGTTTAATGCTTGTTGAGGAAATAGTGATACCTACCCATCCATCAACACAACTCCTGAGAGGTCTCCCATCCCTATACTTATGAGATTACAACAGACTTCCCTTCGTTAGCTAATGTGGCAGGGAAATCTGTATTGTATTATTTCTCTATGCCTACAGTATGTATCTATATGTACTGTAGGTGTCGATTTAAGAACCCGAACATGCCAATTTGGTGATCTCCCCAGTAAAATTGCATTTTAGCTTCATCAGTACAATTTGAATAACAGCCTGAGAGCTTGGAAAATCTGAAAGAGGTCAAGATTGCCATGTAATGGTAATCTGATCTGTTTCCCTTTTGTAGCACATACAGTAGGCTGGAATAAAAAGTGGACGGAGAACAATTTTTAGTGTACACTCATCTGCGCACAGTGAAGAGTACTGGCGCACACAGTGACCCATGCAGAGCAGAACTATGACTGTCACCTGTCTGGGTTCAAAGCTGGCAATTCACTATGTCAAGACCGGACAGCTGGGAACTCAGCACTAAGATTTTAAAATCAGTCTGCACTGTAGGGCTTGACTCTTCCATATGACAGATGAATATCTCATTGACCACAAGGGGCTTATAGTTCACTTCACAGGCTGATCTCTGATCAAACATTAGCAGGGCTGATCTGTGTCACATCTGGAGATAATGTTTAAATGTACCTTACCGGCCCAAAAATAAAAACACTGCTGAATTATGTAAGACATTTATTAGACGGAAGGCAGTTCATGATTGTAAAAACTAGATTTACACTGATAAGCAGTGGGTCAAGCTTTTCTTACAATTACATGTTTTTTCTATTTTTGCATGTATCCAAATTGGAATAAGTAATTGCCATGTGACATGGCTTACAGCCTCTTAAATAGCTGGGAAGGAAAGTACATGCTCATCCAATGCATCTCTGGACAAGTTCAGGTCCAACAGGAGGGTTAGCATTACTACGGAGCAGTACTCCTCTTACTAAGAAAACTGAAAGACTAAAGCACCAGGCCAGTCACAGATGATTTCCACATACACTCTGGTTGACTCTAGCACACTTAGCCTTGGCAGCACTCATCCTATTGTGCACTCTCAGACAATCCTGGTCATACTCTGGTTAATGAATAAGCATGCACTGCACTTTAGTCTGAACTAGCACTTCAAGTCAACAGGATAATCAGAATCCCTGTTTAATGTCTCCACCTCTAGAAAACATCTTGTACAGCACAATGTCCCCTCATGGGGTTTTGTAATGCTTGTTGAGGAAATAGTGACACCTACCAATTGATCAACACAACTCCTGAGAGGTGTCCCATGCCCATACTTATGAGATTGTAACAGACTTCCTTTCATTAGGTAGTGTGGCAGGGAAATCTGTACATGTATTATCTCTATACTGTACATCTGTATATCTATATGTAGGGGTCGAGTTAAGAACATGCAATTTGGTGATCTCCCCAGCAAATTGCAGGCCCCAAAGAAGACTCAACTTGGATCCTGCTTTAATCCCTTTAGTATCAGTGGAAAATCCCTCACCAGGTCGATCCTGTTTGGCCAAACCACCAAATACCTTCTTCAAATTACCAGTGGCTGGCATGGCTACGACTGAGGATGTTACTAAGAAGACAATTTGTTTCTTTTTATGTATAAATCTCGCCCTGAGATTCGCATAACTCACTCTCCTAATGAATATACTGTATTGTGCACTCTTGCAAGACACCCTCTTGCGTCTCTGCATACCCTTTATATGAGAGGGTGTGCAAAGGTGCAGCTAATTTTCCAATTCCCTCGTGCGAATGTAACACATGAAATGTCTCCTTTCCACCCCGGTGCCCCTGCCCTGATTCCAGTTCTTAAACTGGGATGGTCTGTTACAGAGACACTGTCACTGCCATACTACTGTATCACTTAGGAACAGATATGGCTAGGAAAACATCTTCATGTCCCTGTTCACATGTCTTCAAATTACCAGTGGCTGGCATGGCTACGACTGAGGATGTTACTAAGAAGACAATTTGTTTCTTTTTATGTATAAATCTCGCCCTGAGATTCGCATAACTCACTCTCCTAATGAATATACTGTATTGTGCACTCTTGCAAGACACCCTTTTGCGTCTCTGCATACCCTTTATATGAGAGGGTGTGCAAAGGTGCAGCTAATTTTCCAATTCCCTCGTGCGAATGTAACACATGAAATGTCTCCTTTCCACCCCGGTGCCCCTGCCCTGATTCCAGTTCTTAAACTGGGATGGTCTGTTACAGAGACACTGTCACTGCCATACTACTGTATCACTTAGGAACAGATATGGCTAGGAAAACATCTTCATGACCCTGTTCACATGTCATCTTAAATGATACCATTGATGGAAGCATAAATATTGGCATCCTTTGCCCTCCATCACTGGAATAGTTCAGAAAACAGGAGGCCTTTATGTTCTTTCTTGCTGATCTGGTAGTTAGTACAGTAGCTACTGTACAGTAATTGATTTGAGAATCTCATCCAGCCATGGCTGCGTAGCTTGTTGATCATTTCAAAAAAGGCAGTTTTCCTATTATTGAGTTGCAGTACACCTAATTTAATAAATTAATGAATAGCTTAATATTCAACCCACTGAAATCAAGCAAGTGTGAGCCTGGTCAGTACCTGGATGGGAGACCTCCTGGGAAAAACTTTGCTGCAAAAAGGTTGCTGCTGGAAGAGGTGTTAGGGCACTATACTAATGCCCCAGTATTGTGATGGGGACACTATACTGTAAAAAGGCGCAGTCCCTCAGATGAGACGTAAAACCCAGATCCTGACTGTCTGTGGTCATTAAAAATCCCAGGGCGTTTCTCGAAAAGAGTAGGGGTGTTAACCTGGCACCCTGGCCAAATTTCCCATTGGCCCTTACCAATCATGGCTTTGTAATAATCCCCATCTATGAATTGGCTTCATTACTCTGCTCTCCTCCCCACTGATAGCTGATGTGTGGTGAGCGTTCTGGCGCACTATGGCTGTTGTCGCATCATCCAGGTGAATGCTGCACATTGGTGGTGGTGGAGGGGAGTCCCTATTACTTGTAAAGTGCTTTGAGTGGAGTGTTCAGAAAAACGCTTGATAAGTGTAAGCAATTATTATTATTATTAATATATAGAACAGCTAAGGACCTAGGTTTTAATAAGCGCTCAAGATTCAGATAATTAAAACAGAAGTGTTTAAAAGGATTTTGCAAAATGCAATTACTGTATAATAATTATTATCTGCCATTTTGAGGAGTCTGTTAAGTTACCATGTAGGCCAATGAGGTAATGTAACGGGGGAGGCGGTGAAAAATATATTTGGGTTAGTTTGGGAGTTCATTGTCTTGTACTTATTGTTATGTAAGAGGAGCTTGATGCAATGCTTTTTCCCGTTAATAACTCAGAACTTTCTGGGGCTACAATGAAAAAAGTCAAAATTGACAGAAAATGTTTCATGTGTCATGATGTATCAGAAAATTGTTTGTATTCCTTGAGTAAACTTTCTTAACTTAATTTTTTGGAGCACAAAATTTTGGGACATTTGTCAATATAATGGCACCCCAGACACTGCACTTGTAAATTTAGGAAATAACTATGATTTGTTGAGTCGATATTAAATCTTTGTTGAAGTTTTGGGTAGATTTGAAAAAGAAAGATGCAGGTGCTGACCAATCAATTAAAGGCAACATACTGTACTGAACTTCAAAATTTATCTTTTACCAGGGAAACAGGTGACTTTTGATGTGATAAGTACATTGATTATATTTTATCTGATTAAATGTATACACAGTGTATGTCACTGTTAAAACAAATGAGATACTAAACTTCTTTCTGATAAAGAAATTAAAGTAAGTAAAAAAAAATAAACCAGTGCAAGATTTTAGTGACAAATAAGCTCCAACTTAAATAAATTACAAACTCTATTGCAAAACATGTATTACAAACCTACCTTCTCTCTTGCTAAATTAGTATCTTTGAGCTTTTGCCGATAGTTTCAGCAAATTTACCTCATGACTTTAAAATCATGCTGTGCTACTCACAAGGTAAATTGAGTGAACAGAACACACCTATTGTCTGCATTTCCACCATTTATAATCAAAGTTTCCCAGCATGATATTTAACCTTGAACAAGCAATAATGTTTAGACATATCGCTGCAGAGGGCTGAGACTAATAAGCTGTGTTATCACAATTTGTTAGGCTACATCCCAGTAGGCTCTGTGCTTGAGAGATAATGCACAAATTTGGCTGTTAAATGGAAAAGATGCAGAGAACCTCCACTTCACACTTCTGTACACAGGTAACCACTTCTCAAGTGTTTCAGTTCAGAGTGAAAGTGAAATGATAAAAACAGTAAGAAAACAGAAAAAAGATAAGGGTTTCCCATAACCAGGTGTTCCTTAATGATGCCCATCATGATGTGAGAACATCTGAAAAAAAAAAGATATGACTGACGCATAAGAGATCTGGGGATCTATATCTATATCCACTGTGATGCAAAAGATCAATCAGCATTTTGGAATGACAAATACAGCAGGGGGCTGAACAGCCATTCTGTCACAGTACTGGGTTTGAAACTATAAAAGACGAGAAAGATCAGAAATATGGTACATGCATTGCAAGCTCCACCTATTGAATGTAAAGAGCAGCTTATTGCTCATACAGACCATCTAGAAGCAACAGGTAAGACATACAAAACCACCAACAGATTAATCTATACAGTACACCGTACAAAAGTCCAAAGAGAGTGACTTTTTGGAGGTGAACACATGATGAGGATATGGACCAAAACTATTGTAATTAACTTGGTAAAGATTTTGCAAATACACCACAAATACACCACAAATTAGTTAAAAAATAATGATGTATGTTATGTCATGGAAACAGAATTCTAAACAGTAGTAAGAACTACTGTACTGTAAATGCTTTAATAACATTTATTACCTGCAAGTATATACAGTAAAATGGTATTTTATTAAAACCTCAACTTTAAACACTGAGAATTTCTAATTAATCTTTTAACCACAACTAAGTGAAAACAACTCTTTTTAAGACCAACGTCTTAAAAATGTTCAACTTTTTAACTGGGAAATCCTATTGTAGCTGCACATTATATGGTTTTGGGTTGACATTGTTTTCTGAAAAGGTCTGAGGCTTTGAGTAGTCATATTAAGCTGTTTTTTTTATTTATAAAAAAAGTAGTCATTTTAAAATCTTCATTAAAAGGTTTTGTAATATGCCACAATACTGCAGTAAATCTAGTTTTAAAAACAAAAATGGCATTTCACTATTGAGGATTATATAAATTGGAAATTGTTTACTTGGGTTTGCATAAACAAGAGATTTAGCAATGCATTTTTAGAGTAGAAATTATGTTCTAATTTAGGGATGAGGAATGGAGGACAGTGTAAAATTCCCAGTCACAATGGCTGGCTTCTTAATCACAAGCCAATGCAAGTAATGCTGAACCAGAAGGCAAGAAAGATGCATAGGAATGATAGAAGTCTCACAAATAATCCAACAAGACAGCAACAAGAACATGGAAAGACATTATTTCAGAGTAGGACCTGCAAGTTCAAAATCTTCCAAGAATTTCTGGATGCATGCTGTTTAGAGTAGGCCCTTTAAAGAACATTCTTATAGTTAAAAATCTCATGGCAAAGCATATATTGTGTGTAGAGCCACACAGTGCGTTCAGTGCAATTTAGTGTAGGTTTTCTTCTGATTTCAGCAAGACTTGATTTTAGAGATTTAGTACAATGGATCGGCAGGCTTGTGTTGAGATTTCATCTGAATTTAATGTCCCCTGTCTTCTGCCCCAGTTAGTTCATACTTATTTTATGAACAACTGGAAAAGTAATGTGTTTGGCATTGACTACGATCGTTTCAACATGTACGGTAAAACATGTAAAAGCATGTCATAAATGTTGCATGAAGATCAGGCTGGATTTCTTTAAAAGAAAGGAGTCCAAAAAGCTCTGACAGTAGGAAGTAGGAATCCAAAAAGACACCGACAGGTGCAGGTGACTATAGATACTGTAGATCATGATACATCAATCAGAAGTTAGTATGGGATACACAGTTTTTCTGTTTGCTTTTTATTTTCTAAACATTGTGGAGCTATAAGTTACTTCTCAATCTCGTGATTGAAGCTTCATTTCTTGAAGTTACAAAGGTTGTAAACCTAGTGTGAAAATACTTCTTTCTTCTGCTGTGCACTCATTTCCACTAGAGGGTGGTCAACACTTTTTAATACTAGTTATGTGTTACTTGTAAGGTAGGGATGTACAGTAAAAGACTAGTCTGTGGAATTAAACCACCTTTTACTTTACCTGCAAGAAATAGTAAAAAAAGGCACATTATACCAAAAAGCCTGTTTTGTATTTCTTTCTTAGTATTTTCTAGCCATTTTGTGAGAAATTTAAAATCATTAAAAAAAATTGTAAAAAGACTTCATGGAGAAGAAATGAAAACAGGTGTGGTGTTTATAAATAAATCTTAATTTTGAGGAAGAGATGTTCTGTGACATGACCTAATTTTGCCTGATCTCTGGAGTTGGCACAACAGGGAGCTTAGCTGGTCTGCTAAGCTGAAAAAGATGCAAAATTTCTATAGATAGCATTGATAAAGTCTGGCTCAGTAAACTTTCATCTGACACAAGGAAAGAAGTCTCTCCACAGACAGTTAAAGAGTGGATTACATCACCAGAGCCCTGTGTGATACTCAGGAAAAGCTTTTTGAGGTACAAAATTCGAGATTAAGTCAATATGAATTCACAGTCTACAGAAAACGTACAGTATGTAATTTGAGAAACAGGTATTTATAGCAAATCACTTACAGTCATTGACAATTACCATTGCCAGAAGGAACCTGCAATAATTTCTACTGTTTTTTATATTTTAAACATGAACACAAAGAAACCTGTCTCTAATCCATGACAAGAATGCAAATAACCACTTAAACCAATTAAACTTAAATTAAGCTTTTTCTGTCACAGGGCAAGGTAAAATGCATGTTTTAGAAGAGAGAATATTTTAAGTCCTCCAGGTATTTAGGTAGAATGAACACTGCACAAGTTCCAAAGTAAACTAACAAAACAGGCAAGGCTTACTGATTGTACTGTAAGTCTGCAATACATAAAAAGGAAAGGCAGGGTTCCACTGTATTTTCCACTGTATTGAAAGGTATCCTGTTTTCAGCAGTGAAGAAATCTGTAAATTTGATTTTCACTACACTTTATGAATTTATTAGCCCAGGAAATTGTCAAAGTGCTAATTCATGTAGAGCAAGCTAAAAATAACGGCCAATAAAGCCATCTGCTAATATTAATATTCAATTAAAAAAAGTTTCTTGTGACATTTTTGGCCTCTAATGTCCAAGTCATAAACAACACAGCTTCAGTGAGTTAGATATGGATTTGATGCTACCAGTCAAGCCAAGCTCAAGACTCTTCTTTATTCTGTACTCTACTATCGCTGCCAAGAGGGAAGTGCTGAGCAAACACATTGCAGTGTTACTGGGAAGTAGAATTCAGAGAGGAACAATATGGTATTGATTGTTGTGGAGAGGCTATCTAAATCAATCTTTACATGTTTAATTAAAAAAAAACAAAAAGAAATGTGTTAAAATATGGTAATTTTCTGCATAGCGAATGGCCCTTCAATTTTGTGACCTAATTGTTTCAAAATCTAAAATTTGAATTATTGACATGTATGTTATACAGTATTTGTACTGCACAAGACTGCCTCACTGAAATACAGGAGCCCTGGACACAAGAGGAGTATATTACAAAACCTGGCATGGACCAGCTCATAAAAACTGTGCACCTTCACGTTATTGAGAACACAGCTTCTGCTTGTAAATGTTGAGTATGTGGTGAAATCTACAGGATCTATTCATCCATTCATCATTCCATGTTCACTATTAATCAAAATGTCCTTTATAAATGAATTATTTTAATAGCTAATCCAATGATAATTGTTATGATACTAGAGTAAAAGATAGAGATAATGCGTATTCAACAGTTCTATAGGTATGCCAGGTTAATGATCTGCTGGTCTTCTCTGATCTTGATTGCCCACATTAAGTAATGAATGATAAGAACATGTAAAAGCTTACAAACAGCAGGAAGCCATTGAGCCCATCTAGCCTATTTGGTAGATTGTAGCTAACTGATTGAAAGGAACTCATCTGGCTTCTTGAAAGAAGCTAGGACACTGACTGACACTGATACCACTGCAGTGAAGCTTTTCCACAAAAACACTTTTTCTCAGTTTTAAATGTAATTTAATAAAACAAATCATGAAACAACACAAAAGAAACACTTGCAATTATCTTGTATGTTACACAATAAGAAAAGCTTCAAATGAGTGAAGGGCATGTGGTCCATTGAGCAGTTTCTGTTGCAACTGAAACCAATAATCAACTAACAAACATCATACAACCATACAGAATATAGCAGAAAGCAATGAATCCTCCAACACAAAAACACACGGTAGACTCACATCAGTCCCAGTATCCATTTTAATAGACAGATGTGTGCTTCAGAGAAGGCTTTTAAATGGCTTTGAAACAGAACTCTAACTCAGTCCCCCAAAGGTTTGCACACAGGATTAATTTAAACAGGAATATGGCAGGGAATATAGGACCAAGGAGAATATAGTACCATTGCAAGGTTATAAATTATAAAGAAATGGCTTTAAAAGTGTCAGTAGAATAAGAAATTTCATTTTTTTCTGAAAGATATTTAATTTCACAAAACATAGTCTTTTGCTACCGGAAAATGGCAAAGGGTGTGATTTTCATGTGGGGATAAGAAAAAGGTGACAAATGGGGAAAGACTACTTCTAGTCACTAATATAGATTTGAGGACCTCATTGGGAAAGGATGGACAGCACTGTAGCACAGTGTTTACCACTGTTGCTTTGGAGCACTGGGGCACTTGGCTCAAATTTGGACCTGTGGAGTGGGATTTGCACGGTCTCCTTGTGATCATTTGGGTTTCCTGTGGGTACTCTGGTTTCTCCTTTACAGTCCAAAGACATGCTAATAGTTTACACATTGGCTTGTGTGAAATTAGCAATGGTGGGAGTATGTGTGCCCTCTGATGGACTGGTGTCCCATCTAGGGTGTATTTTGCCTTGTTCCCGATTGCTTCCTCACCATGACCCCTAAATGGATAAGCTGTTAATGAAAGTGATTTGATGGGTAAAGCCTGATGAATCCTACAGTCCAAAGTCCAGTGTTTTCTCCATAGCCAGCTATAGCTGGGATTTCCAAAGAGGTTTCTCCCAACTGGAGATGAGTTTGCTTAGGTTTACAAGAGTTTGCCACATAGCAGCCACCTACAGTAGTTTACCTTGCACCTGTGAATTTGCCGTGCCGTCTATGTTCCGACTCTGCTGTAAGGTGCTATAGAGTTCATGGAGAAAAAAAGAAAATATGATGATGTCTCTGAAGAAGCATGAATCAGAGCATCTGTATCCGCCCAGGTGGGTATAAGATTCTTAAATTTTGAAGATTTTGTAATTTACTGATTTTGATTCAAATGAAGTTTTTAAATAACATGCTCATGGATTTGATGTTTCTGGTAATTCTGCTGTTAAAGGTGTGTTGAGAACCTTGAAGTTTTTTTACAAACTTCAGGTTGATCATCTAAAGAGTAAAGCCAAGGTGATTAAAAATGCTTTATTTCAGAGTTATGAAAGACAGAAAAATGCATCAATTCTGAATTTCTTAACTTTCTCAAATCAACAATATACTGCTCTTCATATACAGTACATACACTACCTCTTATTTCAACATGATCTGAGAACAATGCATAATTAACACAATTCACAAGCCAAGAAACAAGGAAGTCTTGGTTGATGTGATTGAAAAATTACTGATTCTGTGTTTTAAAATTCAGAAATCTTTGGGACTCAATGAAAACTGGAACCTCCTCCCCTTACTTTGTTGTATTCAATAAAATGTATGCATACCGCAAAGCTACAATTAGAAAAGGACATGCATTTTAGCTTAATTACAGCTGTACCAAAACGTAAATAACAAGGGACACTGCTTAAATAATGTATACAGTCTCTCATAATGAGTTGGTGTTTTCAATAATCTTGAGGGCCACTACAACCAAATTTCAGTGCAATTTTTTGATACCACTTGGCAATGTCTTGAAGCTTTAATTGGCAGAGGAAATTCAGTGCAGATATGTATGCTGCTTTGGCCATCTGTCGACCCCAAGTAATATGTAGTGGAGGTTTGAGATTAGATGTATCATTTTGCAGAAAGGAAAATTATGTCCTGCATCAGTCAAGATAAATAACATTTGTGACTCTTTTTCTGTGTAAAATTGAGTTTTTTTTGTATTTGAACAAGGGTTCCAAAGTTATTTTCTGTGTGTTGCAGTTTTCTCTAACTTTAGAAAGGAGTTTAATTATTGGTATACAGTAACTACGACTCTAATAGAATGACTTGAATGACAATGTATCAATGTAACAATGTAATGTGACTTATACTGTAGATGTTCCCTAGTGTTAAACAAATAAATCAGCTTTTTAAGAGTAGTCAATAGACATTTTATCTTGTCATTAATTGCTTAGACAATTATACAGTGTAGTGGAGAATGGATATAGTAGCATTATATACAGTAGATACTTTAATGTATAACATATGTATTGACCATGTTTGGTTTTATAAGTAAAAAGCTGTCGTTTTTGCAATCTGTGAAATTTCTATATGAAAAACTGAGAACAAAAAAGAAAAACCTGTAGATCCTTGCCAAATCAAACTGTGTAGGCTAGAAACAGAACGGACACAAGCATATGCATATCTGGTGACAGAGCATTGTGCATTCTGCTGGGCCTAATATAGATAGCCATGCAGAAAACTGCTAATTGTACTGTGGCCTCTAATGTACTGGGGAAAACCACATTTTAATATAACAGGCATGGGTACTTCTTCTGAAGACATGCTTTTCTAGAATGAGAGCAAGGATCCTAATATCTGCAAGGCTTGAAGTCACAGAATCATTTTATTACTTTATAATTTACAGTATTAATTATTCTGTTTGGACATAAATTCGCCCAAGTGCAATTTACAAGATCTGCCCCTGTGTCTAATTAGTAAAGGCTTTTCAGCACAAATGAATGATTAAGCAAACATTACAAATTAAGAAACTAAACATAAAAGATCAGATGAGGGTTGAAGCAGTTGCTTCCGTTTATTATGGTTAGTGTGCCTGGGAATTCAGACGTTTCCTATTCTTATACAATTCTTACTGTATGTTTGCCTTGATTTCCCAGTTTGTCCAGTACCACAATTTGCCAAGGACTCATTGTACATTATTGCATGCTACTTTGGTTGTACATTGGCACCATTGTCAAATATAGAATAAAACCAGTCACTCACTTGGTCCAAAGTTAAATCTCTGCAAGCTAAATACCACCGTACTGAACTTCCTCCACATCAAAATGGAGATCAGACTTCTCTGGTGTGCACGATCTGTCACTATAGTAGATGGGCCTCAAAACTGCAGATCAGTGGGTTGGTTTCCCCAAAAGCTGAAGATGATAAGGTGATTATAGTAATACCAAGGTCAGGGCACCAAAGAGATTGTCAGGGATTACCATTTCTTTTTTTCTATTTAAATGCACAGCAAATCTGGTCATCATGAAGAGAAAATACACATACCCACAATAACAGATAATGGAAGTGAAAATGTTTCCTGTTTGAGCACTTCAGTGTTTACATTGAATATGGTCGCAGTCCAGCGGAAACTGAATCCAGAACAATGTATAATTAGGGTTGATGCCCATTCTAAAATTGCATTTGAGGAGGACTGTATCAGTCAATCCCCATGCATATGGAATGAAAAACGAGTAAGCAGATGGGAATGTTTAGTGAATCATGTGGGGCTAGTTATTATTCAAGAAGACCTTCTTCAGCTCCCCTTGTGGGGCTCACAGGGATAGGAGGTGTATAACTAAAATGCTTGTTAAAAGCAATCTTTTAAAAAAACTCAGAATGAAACCAGTGAATCTGTAGCTGCCAAGATAGTGCAGCAGAACATCAACAACAAAAGTGCAACTGAAGAACTTGAGGTGCAGAGGTTTTGTCACCTAGGATATTTAATACCAAAGGTTATTAACCATGATTGAAATGATCAGCCAAGACATCTGTCACGATCGTTACTCCTCCTCTTAAGGGCGCTCCAGCCCTTCCTCGTTCTGTCCCATTCCCCACACCTGTTCCTTATTCCAGCCCCTCTTTAGTTCCACCTTTAAAGCCAGACGCAGGCGATTGCTCGGGGCTTCTCAATGATTTCCGTGTCGTGAGAGCCCGGGGTCTTGCCGCGTCTGGCTCCGTTATGGTTTTAGTTTCCTGTTCCTGATTCCCTGCCCCACCGGTCCCGACCCGGTTCTGGTTTTAACTACGGATGGATCCCCTGGTCTTGGACTAAACCTCCCGTCTTGGATTCCCCCTCTGGATTTACCCTTGGATTGTTCGTCCTGGATTCACTCCCCCCCGGACACTAGCACTGCATGGACACACCCCCCTGTCTCCTGACCGACTCCTGCATGATATTTTTCCCTATTGTTTCTTCACCTTTTGGATCGTGTCGTCCGCATAGGGCCCGGAAAGAACTGTTCCTGACAACATCATCATGTACATGTATGTGCCATTTCTCTAGCCTGAAACATGAGTTATGGTCTCTTACTGTGGCCATTTATTTTTGCCAACAGACAAAAAATGTTGGAGATACAGTTAATTGCCACGTCCTTCAAAGACAGTTTTTTCTTTTGATTTCACTTTCTATTTGTTTTCTTTCATCTCAGCATCGATTTATATGTTAAATCAAGTTTCTGTTTGTTTTGAATAATAATGAGGGGGGGGGGGCTAATATATTCAAAAAATCATCCTTAGAAAGCACTTCTGAAATGTAAAATGAAATTATCTTGATCTAGGTTGGCTATAAATCACATGCAGTGGATATCACAAACCTGAATGAATGGGCAGATATACCACTCTTGATAAGGCAGGAAATACCCAAGAGTTGAAATCCGCACATCTGATATGGACCAGCTAAAATAGCCAATCAAACCTACCCTGCATGTTTTTGGAGGTTGGGGGGAAACATATGGACAAAGAGAAAAACAATGCAAACACGAGGAGAATCCAGTAATTCTACACAGAGCGCACCAGCCCCTCTGCTGCAATTCCCCTGCTGAATCGAGATCATTGAAGGGCACAGAATGTTTTCAACCCATAATGCAGATCAGAAATCTAAATCACTGCTTTTTATTAATGCTCAATTCTCGAAGGAATCTGTCATGTCAGTGTTTCAGTATTATTTAGTACAGGTATGAGATACCAAGACACAGAGGCTTGTGACACAAAGAGACATGCTCCAGGGCTCATAAATCTCTTCATTCTGAATTCAGGAAAGGCAAGTAAGATGGAGCTTTACAGTGCCAACCATCTGCTTAATGGCAGAGGTAAACACTTGAGACAATATGTTTCAACCTGTTGCCTTCAGTGAAATCCACCTGGGGATTGTGACAAAAAAAAACTCCTGGTATCATTTCTCAAATTGCCTTTACTATTGAGATATACAGGAATGACCAGACTATTCAGCCACTAAATTTTTCAGACATTTTGTCATCATTGATATTGACAACAAAGTATGTTGTTCATAAATAGCACCTTTAGGTTCAGTTGTATTTGCTCTTTCAAATACAATTGTCACCTTATTTTTAGTATTGATCTATCTGTATTTACAGATATTTGTGTTTTATAGAAAGTACTGTACTCGATGCAGATCTTACTCTATACAGTAGGTAATTTACTTTTACGGTACCCAAATACCATTTGATTAAAGAAAAAATAAAATAATGCCATTCTGAAATATTAAATTATATTTCTTATATAATTCTTGCTTTAGAGCATTTGAAATGCAGCATTTTTATTATCACATGTCAAAATTATTTTTTCTTTTTTAAGATGCTGAACAAAAATCTTTCAGTTAAATTGCTATGCAAACAGAAAATGCAACCTGTCATGCTTGCTCCTGCACAATTATTTTGAAATGTGCTTTTAAAATGCTTAAAATTAAAGACAAAGCGATTATTTGTACTCTTTCCTTGTCTTTCTAATATTAATTTAGTTTTGCATTTGCAAGGCAGACAAAGGAATTTCCCTATGGTATATTTTGTTCCAGACTTCCAAAGTGTCTTGGTCTAAATTCCATGAAAAACATTAGAAATTCACAGCAAATATTACCGATCCCTTTGGTCCAAATTTAAGACCGAATGCTGTTTATTGCTATCACCTTAGGAGTAATGTGTGAATGTGTTGTGAGAAGAGGCAGATTCAATCACAGTTGTAATCCAATCATGGCTGTCCATCAGAGATTGTAGTAGAGCCAAAGGCCAAGCGCACAACAAAACATATCCTCTGAGGTTTGCTTGGGAGGTTTCATTCACTGAGAGTCACAATATTTGTAAGTTAATCATGGTTATTAGTGTATATTTGACACAGAAGGGAGCATGTCTGTCGAGGGACACTGTGAAATGTGCATGTATTGAAGAAAAGTGACATGTCCTTTCATCACTCCCTCACACTTTACCATTAGTTGCATCACGTTGTCTGCCTGCTGGACAAACACTGAAAAATGTAACAGCTTGCAATATAGGTATTCTCAGTTAGATACCCAGCTCCTCAGTGTGTGCTACTGATAAGGGCTATTGTTATTAATTATAATAACAAAAAATAAACATTTATTTAATCAAACCAGATTTTTTCTCTTGAAAGCAAATTCTTATTTATAAATTGTACAACAGAGTATTTTACTAGTGAAATATGGTAATCTAGTAATGTGCTTTAAGTATGTTAAAGGGATAGTAGTGTTCCTCCCAGGAATGGGTCTCATCCATGCAGGGGTAAGTCCAGAGCCACTACTCCATGCTGTTTAAGCAAAGGAACTTTACATTACATAAGAAAGACTGCAATTGAGATTAAGCCCATCTGGTTCATCTGCAAGTTAGTGGAGTATTGAGCTCAGAATTTAGTCCAGTCATTTCTTCAGTTGTTTCAGTGACAGGAGTGGGTGTTCTGTGACACAAACAGAGAATACATTGAATTAAGAGCAACCTCCTATTTCTGGTACTTAACATACCAGGACTTAATTTCCATCTGCATCTTGCAGGTGCTTCTTTCATTGATTGATCTTTCATTGGCAAAACCTTTCACTCTACACTGTCACTGCGGACGTGTTAGGAGGAAGTAGTTGAAGTACTGTAGGTAGCTGTGTCAGCATGCGTAGGCTGAAAAAGGAACAGGAAAGGTTTATTCCATGCTGAAAAGAGAAGAAAAGATACGTTGCGGCTGTGGAGCCTTCTTCGGGTGTTAGGATGATGCATACAGTACAGTATGTGTTATTTAGTCCTGTAAAGTCAGTATTTTTTGCCTGTTTCTGTTCAGGTTTGTGTGGCATGGAGTTCCTGTAGTTAGCATTGCTGTCTCACAGCATTAGGATTCTGGGTTAAACTCTAGACCTGGGGGGCTCCCAGTGTTCTTGTCGTTTACCTCTGGGTGCTCTGCTTTCCTCCCACATTCCAAACACATATGGGTAGGTTAATTGGCTCCTTGGAAAATTGACCTAAGGTATGAGTGAGTGTGTCTATGTCTGCTCTGTGATGAACTGGTGTCTCTTCCAGGTTTTATCCTGCCTTGAGCCCATTGCTTGCTGGGATTGGTTCTGGCTCCTCCTAAAACTGAGTCAGAAGAAGCAGTCAAAAAATGGATTAATAGATATCCAGGATTTTGTATCCTTGAATCTGTATCTGATTTCACCTCTCCATTTCTCTTGCAGGCAGTAGGCGGCTGAGATGGGCATGCCTCTAGGCTGGTTGAGCGCCTCCCTCTGGCTGCTGCTCTGGGGTGCCCGCAGCAGCCTCGGGCGCCCGTTCGGACCTCCCACAGTAAACGTGGCGGTGGTGTTCAGCGGCTCCACCTACCAGACAGAGATTAAGGGGCGCCTGAGCCGCGAGAACTTTGCGGACCTGCCTATCGAGGTGAACCCCATTACCGTGCTGGTCAATGACACCAACCCCCGCGCCCTGCTCACTCGCATTTGTGACACGCTGGACACTAACCGCGTCCACGGCGTGGTCTTCGAGGACAACGTCGGCTCAGAGGCAGTGGCCCAGATCCTGGACTTCATCTCTACCCAGACCTCAATGCCTATTATCGGGGTCAGTGGGGGGTCTGCTGTGGTCATTCCACACAAGGTGAGGATGTGGCTGGTGTGATGGAATTGGTGAGGGAAGGAGCCAGAGGGGCTCGCGACTTAAAAGCTTTATTTGGTCATATTTTAGCAGAGCTGGTATAAAACATGTTCCTGCATTAGGAGTTCTTTGAAAGAAAGCTTCAGGGAAAAGTTCAGCAATACAGTATATTTCCTGTGGGATGTGTGTATTTTCATTTATACAAGGAAGGTTAGCCAGAACAGACAGCAGAGTTGCCTTGTGGTTAACATTTTCCAGAAAAATCTGTTCATCTGTGCATTGAGTGATAGGTAATGGGGACAAACAGAATGAGCACATTTATAGTGGAACATTAAGGAACTAGCTTCTGCAAGTTACTGTATCTAGGCTACAGAGTAGCAGAATGTTAAATTTGCTTGTTAGTCAAAGTTCAGAATTGCACTGTAAAAAGCAATTCCAGATTGAGTGCAATAGTAAAGCAAATTATGTGAGCAACAGATTGGACAGAAAGGCCCTAATTTAAATTAAAACATTCAGCTGTAATCTCTGAGAGCAATATACTGTACCTATGAGAAGAGCAGGAATGTAACTCCTTCTGTTTGTTTTCCAGAATGTACAGTATCTAATGTATCTAAATACAAGCAAGAGAAATGAATATAACCCATCATGCTTTGCAGTCCATTAATGATAAAAATGAAGGTTATGGCCTTGAAAATGAGAAATAATAATTAGATTGCTGACCTCAGGAAATATTGGAAAAATCCTGAATTTTACTGTTAATCAATACCACTAGTTATCTAATAGAAACCGTCGTTTGTTAAAAGGGCCAACTTAGAGTTTTGAGAAGTGGAAAATATGAAGCCTGTCACTTTCCATTCTTATCAGATCGTTGGTATGTGTGGTGAACATTAAAATATAATTTCCCACACCTGAAACTTGAAGAATAATTGTACACCAGGATGAACAGCCCTGGCACTATCTGATGCACAGCAAAACGCACAGCAGTAAAAATAGATCAAAAAAGAAACTGATGAAGCACTGTCATGATCACCACTGAATTTTAATATATTCTAATCCCTCTCACTGCTCCAGCTGGGGCTTTAACTTTTCGTGATGCAAAATGAAAAGGAGAAAAGAATCTTACTGGAGTGTTTGGACCTCCTATAAGTGAGAGGGCGGAGAGAAAAAAAGAGAAGGATTTTTGAATAATTCAAAGTTAAACACCTGGTGTCTTTCTGAAGACAAGATCAAAAAAGTTAAGTAAGAATACATCTGATTTCAAAGTTCTAAGCCCTGTCTTTTTTCTGGGGGTGTGTACTGTATGTGAGGGAATCGTGTTTGTGCTGTAAATTTGTATTGGTTCCATTCAGTGACCCCGCTGTTTGTAAAGCGGTTGCACTAGGATTGCTATCTAGTTGGGAAAAGGAGTGGAATGAGTTAACAATTTGAAGCAGGGCTCTGCATCTCAGATTATGGAGCACTGAAGTTTTGCAGTTTTTACAGGCAGTAGTGAATAGCAAATACAGTAGGTAGGATCTGAAAATCACATTTGACCTTAATTAAGCCAAATAAGTGAGATTGATCCAACTAAATCATTTACACACTAGCTGGATTAAAAACAGTTGCTAGAGCCTAAAGACTGGAGTTGCAGGCCCCTGTTCCAATGAAAGATGAAATCAGTAAATACTAGTGCCATTATGTGACTGCCATTATGAAAACTCACTGGAATGCAGAGTACTATAAAATTTTAACTTCATCTTTTGTTATAGAACTTCAACTACAAGTAAAATTCAGCAACAACCTAAGAGAAGTCTTCATTGAGTCTCAGAGTGATCGTAAAGCTGTAATTGGGGTATGGTGTGTATTGTGGCAGGTGGTGACTGAAGTTGAGTGTGGGAAAGATCTGTCTGTCAGTGCGAAATGAAAGGACACAAGTTTCAATATTTAAAAAAAGTTATCAATATGCCACATATTACTGAACGTCCTTTAAATACCTGCGTTTTCTAAGACTATTTTGTTGTAATAGGTAAATACAGTAGGTAGGCGAAGACTGTACATACAGTATTTATTCCAGACATTTAAAGATGGTGAAAAAAACATGACACCATTTTTCAAAATGTGCTGAATATGGTGATGGTTATAATACATTTATTTTGGTGATTTAAATTCAATGTTAAACCTTAAATGTACCACTAGTCGAGGTCAATCCCTCAGTCTTTTATTAAGATCTGACTTGTACTTCAAGAGCTACCAAGCTGATTTATACATATGAAGATTTCTTGTAATCTGATGATTATCTACAAAGAGTTCTCTATCGATTGGACAGGCTTGCCATGCTCAGATTGGACCCTACGCTGTGATTAAACATAGATTACACTTGTATAATCTGAGTTGTATATTTGTACAAATAAAATATGCACTATGATTAGATTGCTTTACCAGATGAGACATTATTGGAAATGGATACTATGACAAATTTCAGGAAACTGAAGTATAGATACGTATTACTGAAGAGATGTCTCGCCAAGAGTCATTTAAGTGTCTGCAATTCCTAAAATTACTTTGCTGTGATGAAAGGATCTTCCAGACATCATCAAAGACAAAAATGAAGTGATGTATTTATTCATTACTAGTTATGAAGAAGACTAAAGTTATATGCTGAGTCCTGGAATCAAACAGAATGAAGTTGTCTAGCATAACCTAAAGAGGCTGACTGGCATGAGGTCATAAAAGTGTAAGTACTGTAATAGGTCATAATAGTGTCACTATTGTGACATCATTTTCTGGATTCCCAAAAGTGCGGGGACACTTGCCTTGCCTGCTGATTGTTTGGGCCATCCGAGGTGATAAAAAGGAAATTAATCAAATCCATTGCTGTCTGCACAGACTACTCATAAGCATGCAGAAATAGTTAATGAGCAGCTATTAATTGACAAAATAGATACGTTTTTTTTAATACTCTTAAAAACAACAGTGCCGGAGGAGGCAATTCAGCCAGCTCCCATGAGCTTTACAATTTTGTGCACCTAAGAAAAACTGAATCAATCCAAGTAGTCTAAAGCTGTTTATTAGGAAGACGTATTGCACAGTTCTTGCACTTAATTCAACAAAAGCTATTTCAACTCCCCTTCCCGATACTGAGCAGGCAAACAGTAAATTAGAAAAAAAAAATCAGTGACCTCCAAAATGTTGGACACCGTAAGTGAAAGTCAATTCTTATCAGCGTCGGTTAAAGCAGATGACCACAAAATAAATGGAACTAAAGCATAGAAACAATATGGTTTGGCTTCACACAGTGTAGAAAACCGACTGTGGATGAAGTACTTGATGACCTTCAGCTCAGGAATGGATCTTCGTTCTAATAATCAACCTGCTGGTGCATCGGGCAGTTGATGCATTCCTTTAGCAAATGGAAGGGTGAGCTACTGTATGAGCATGCAGCTGTGTGGGCAGCGATCTTGCTGTTGGAGCAGCAGCGCTGAGCTGTGGGAATCTGGTGTGAACCCTGTGAAGACTTGGGCAGCAGCCCATCTGCCGCTCAATAAGATTGAGGTTAGAACATCATCCTAGAGCAATTGACATGACTCACCGGAGAATAAAATTTAAAAAAAGAAGAAAATTACCATGGGCTCTTCACTACAGCTGTTGGACCGTACTGAAATAGACAATGAAGTCCTGACAGAAAATTAGCACACTCCAATACTGTATATCAGCCTTGTCCTGTTTTCCCACACTTATGAACCTAGTTTATTTACTGTACATACAGTGTACTGTATATCTTAATGAACACAATGACAGGCTAGACCAAGTTACAGGATGCTATTCCACTTATGTCTTTTCAGCTTGCTGTTGTGAAACCCAAATGCACATAGGGAGAGCGTACAAACTACTTGCAGATAGCACCCCAGGAATTGAACCCAGGTCCCTGGTGCTGCAAGGCAGCAATGTTAACCGCTGCACTACTGTGGTGACCTGCAAATGTTTAGTTCTGTTTTATTCTTTGTATAGTGCCCTTCACAACACATTGTCTCATTGTGCTTTCATGGTTATTTATACAGACTATACAAAAAAGGTTATAAAATACAATAGGTCAGAGGGAAATTAGCGTAAGTGGATGTAAAGTGAATCATGGAGTAACAGTGTCACCATTTGGCATGAAGGGGAGAAAAACAAAAATCTCTGTAAGGATAAGGATAAAAATGATCCTGGAAAGATTCAATGCCTGAAGGTTTGGCAGTAGCTAATTGAAGTAATGATTAATAATTTACGGTATATACTGTACATAAGCATATACTGTAAATATTAATAACCTGTATATACTAGAATGAAATTGGATCATTCACTAAACTGTTTAAAGGGCCTCTATTGAATTAACCAAATAAACATTCCATTATGATTAAATTTGTGATGTTGGCTTTGTCTGGTATGGTTGGTTATCATTTAGATTAAATGTCTTAACTAAATGTATCTTTACAGAATAATGGTACCATGGTGACCTAGCCCTTATTAAATCTCTTTTGGTTTGGATGACTGGATGACTTCAGGTCTCCATTCTGTTTTGGAGTAATGTAAATGATAGTAATGGAGTAGAGCTGCTCTACGTCAAAGATAATAAAATATTTCATTTCTGTGTCGGGTGTGATTAGTATCCACTAAATATTCACATTTAGCAATTTTTTTTTCTCTAGAAAATATTATACATAAGGTAAATTATTCTTATTGCAATTTGCTCAAATTGCACCCTTTTGTGGTAATGGTCTTTGGATATCTTTCTGTGCATAACATGCTAGTTTTCTGACTCATATTAAGCATAGTAAGAGTCAATTAAATTCAATTTATTTTTATTTAGCGCCTTTCACAACAAGGTTTGAAGACCTGCATTCTGTGATCTAAGCAGGCGTCTTGGATGGTAAACATTAATAAGTTCCATTAGATAGACAGGTGCCTGACCTCTGAGAGCCTTGTAAGTAAGTAGAAGGATTTTGAAGTCCGCCCTGTACCTGACAGGAAGCCAATGAAGAGAGCTAAGTATGG
Source organism: Lepisosteus oculatus (assembly GCF_040954835.1). NCBI lineage: Eukaryota > Metazoa > Chordata > Actinopteri > Semionotiformes > Lepisosteidae > Lepisosteus > Lepisosteus oculatus. Next base: position 35,037,721 of record NC_090704.1, read on the forward strand.
GGGTTATACTGTATAGTCGTACTTTCTACTCCTAGTAAGAATTCTAGCTGCTGCATTCTGAATTCGCTATAAGGTGTTGAAAGAGTGGTGGGTGCTCCCTGATAGTAGGCCATTGCAGTTGTCTAACCTGCTGTATACAAGAGCATGTATGAATTTATCTGTGTCTTGAGTGGAGAGAAATCGCCTTAGTTTTGCAATATTTCTTAACTGTAGGAAGCATGTTTTAGATACTGTTTTAACATAAGAGTTAAATGAGCGCCTTGTGATACAGTATGGTGAGCCATATTGTGGTTTTCTCTGTTGTTGGTCAATATTTGTTTAAGCAATAACCTGCTGACACTTAAAAGTTTAATTGGCATGTTAGTCTTGCAGTCACATTGTTTCTCCATCCAGTCTCCACATTTACATATTTTTATGTGATGCTAAGATTTACTAATTTTCACAAAATAATGTGGCAAAATTTGTCTCTGCTCAAAAACTGAAGAATGAAAGATGGGGTGTTAATTCTGAATTCATCCATTTGACCTATCTATGGACTATCAGGTTTTATGCCTTAATGCCTTAAAACATAGATGTTTTGTTCATAACTTTCACAAAATTCACTTAGGAGTGCAAGAGTACTTGTTTTGAAGACTTGTTTTGAGAGGACTGCCAAGTATTTAGGTACAATCCTTGCCGGTAACAGCAGTTCCAAGCCATTTCATAATTTGTTCTCCAAATTTGCAAAGCTACAGTACATGCAGCCTGGCAATCCATCATGTAAAAAGTCCTGTTTGACTGAAACTCAAATGTGATTCACTACAAGCTATCAATCACATAAGAGCTGAAAAGTCTCTCAGCCTTGTTTATTAAGTATGTCATGAATAAATCAATAAATGTAATTATTAATAACAGTATGTTTTATGCCGCTGTCCACTTTAGAATAAAACAGAACATACAGTACTTTGTTGTGTTATTAGAGATATTTCTGCACTGACTGGAGTTAGTTTATTTTTGGACATACAAGGTTTGGCCATACATTTTAATACACTGAGTTCAAAAGCAGAATTGATTGAACTAAGCATTTCTGAATGGTGTTTAATTATTTTTAAATAACTCCTCATTAATTTAATCTTGAATTCAATATTAGTGGTTTTCTGAATGGCAGACTACTCACTTCTTAGCTGTAGATGCAGTTTCCACACTAAATTATTTTAGAATAAAGACAGTGGAATTATTCTGCTCATCACTTCAAATTCACAGGCTCAGGGATATAATGTTACGGAGTAATTACAAAAAAGCTCTCAAAATTATTTTAATTGTAAACTTTGAATCAACATTGCCTACAAAGTTAGGTAAGTAAATTTAAGATAAAGCAACAAGTGGGAACTGTAAAGATTTTCCAAAAGGAAAAAAATTAAGTAATTCAGATGGTATAACCTACT